>NC_091122.1:52804975-53044975 GCF_040183065.1 Periplaneta americana
CATAATGTGATTCAAATTCATTATCAGAGATCGGAAACAGCCCTGTAGGCTAAATTACACTCATAATGAATAATGATGATGATTATGGTGGAGGAGTTTTGGGATGTCACGGGGAATCGGAGTACCCGAATAAAACCCCTGTGTTACCTGGACTACTGGCTTGTCCAACATAAGACATAAATTCAGGGTGGATCAGGATGTGAACCTGGGCTCCCTGGCTTATAAGCCCGGCCCGCTGACACTGATCCACCGTGGCGGTTGCACTACGAATATTCGAAAATTGTAGGATAAATTTGAGACTAAACCTTACCCTTCAGTGAGAGGCCGACGTCTAACCGACTAAGCTACGGTCAAAGAGTTAATCTCATTAGTTTTGTAAACACCCGTAAGCTGCACCAATTTACGCGAAATGTCTGAGTTAAAAAATGGGACTTTGAAAGTAGTCTTCTGGTGCAAGTGAGTGTGCTAATTTCGACTCGCGGGAATCGATACGGCCTCCACTGTGGCCAACAGTGTGAGAGAAAAGCTGTTCCCGCAGCTGTATGTGCGGATTGTCAACCAAGGAAGCTGTGTCGCGTTAAATATGTACGGGATTATTTTAAAAGCCACAGAATTGCGACTCATTGTGCTAAAAGCGTCGTTCACACCTGCAGCACGAATATATTAAAGGAGAACATCAGCAGTGGGAAAAAGCATACATTTGTGTGTATGAGTGTATGGAAGAGGTGGACGAAAGTTTTTTTGTATGCAGGTTATTTGGATAGATCTTGAATACATTAGGCAGAGGTCTGCATCGGACGTTTTCGCTCGAGCGCCAAGTAGTTCATAGCATAATCCGATAGGTAGCGCACATGCATGATGGGTAAAATTGTCACGAGCAATAAATCCTCGAACGGTATAAGCCGAGCGTTAGACATTCGTTCTTGTTACAGTGATGAACTGTGTAGTAACATCATAGATGTTTATCATTTCAAAACTTTGCAGTGTTTAACTAACCTCTCCATAGTACAACTACAAAACTTGCTTTAAAATGTAATATAAATGTTGTAGGTAAATGTTTTTTTTTCTCCCCCACACAGGAGTGATTTTGTTTTTGCCATATCTGATAGATGTTATTGGATGTAAACGTAATTATTATAAACGGAGAACACAATCACGATAATGCAAGAACTGTATCAAGTTTTCTAGTAATAATAATAATAATAATAATAATAATAATAATAATAATAATAATAATAATAATAATCTCTAATAATTAGTGTATCAATCTTTGCGTCTGTAACAGTTGTGCAGCATGATTATTCGTTTTATTATATTTTGTGTGACGTTATCTCTGTACTAATATTGTTATTAATCTACTGCTATATGAATAATATTTTGTAAAACGTTTCCACATTGTCGCAGTATATAGGCGGAACACTATGTATTGACCTATCATATTATTATATGTGGTAAATCAAATATTGAATAATTATTAATTAGCAATAATAACTGTATATCGATGTTTTTCATACCATTTTATATATAACTTCATGTTCCAGTTTTGGTACGTTCCATTGACTGTTCCATTAAACGTTTGTCATAAATGCAGAAAATAAACCTTATTTTTACCGTGTGAGCAAAACACATGTGTATCTTATCTGTCGCCTTCCATACAAGATAAGACATGTCGGTGAGATGACCTTGTACTGTGCTTCTATTTATTACGAGCGTATCACGACCATTCGTATCTCATTCGAGGGTGCGACACTCGACCGAGTTCAGGCGAGCGATTTAACTCCAATGCAGCACTCTGACATTAGGCATCAGGAGGTAGGGATGATTTAAGTGAGAAATTTCGTTCGGCGGCTAGCCCCGCAACTATTGCAAAAGTGATTCAGGAAGGTCCCTAACGATTAGATGTCACTAAAGATAAGAATTTACCAACAGAGACTACACGGTTAGGTATGCATAGAGTATTTATTGTTGAAAGAGGGAGTGAGCGTAGCTAACAATGCAGGTGCATGGGTACTTGTACAGGTAAACGTTCACTACATCGTATCGCACTCCTCGTACGAATCGCACGCAACGGATATTTTAAGTACAGTGCGTTCGCCGTAACGGCTTTACTTCATCGTCTCATTGGATTCCCTATCAGCTGTTTAAAACATATGACGTATGATATTGACATTGCTGAAAACAGAGGAGTTTTGAGGTTACGTCTATTAATCATGAGTGTTAGCCAATAAGAATTTGTAATTGTTTCATGCTTCTTAATTGAAGAGGAAGAAACGAAAGAGATATTGGTTACATAATATATATGTAAGAAACGACTTGATTACTGTAATGGGAATGCCTCAAATTATATAATTCTTTGCAGTTTTCCGTCTGCCATTTTGGGGCGCGACGTTGAATATAGCACAACATAATAGTAGACTAACAGTTGACCAATTAAAATTGATTTATTAAAGAAGACCATGATCGCACGCATCGCAAATGTTGCTCATCCGAGAAACGTGACGGATTTACCGAAAGCCAATGCGTGCGATACGATGTAGTGAACGCGGTTACATAACAATTACAGCAAAGATAGTCTTTTTCCGATCCGTGCGATTCGTCCGATGAGTGCGATACGATATAGTGAACACTCACCTTTAGGGAACTCTGCCGTGGTATAAGCAGGGTGAGGTTGTAGCTTTATGTGGTTAACCAATCAACGAATCGCAGTGCAATGTAAACAAACCAATTGAAGGGTCCACTGCAAGAGGGAGCTATGCCACAAAGTTATGATCAGTGAAATTTCAAGTTTTTTTTAGGCGTTTCCTACCATCTGTTGCTCATTGTCCTAAACTATATACATGTGGCAGTGCTCGAACCAATGCCAGAGCACTCTAATTCTAGAATACGATCCTTTTCGTAACAGACTTATTTTTCTCACGTTATGGTTAATGTGATATAGCTCCCTTTTGCAGCGAACTCGTAAATTGCAGGAGCACAACGCTGAAAAACGTATCCACATTCACATTCGTTATCATAGATCGGAAACAACCCTGTAATTTATGAAAAAATATGTATCTTTGTTCTAGAAATAAAGTATAATAATAATAATATATTATTATTATTATTATTATTATTATTATTATTATTATTATTATTATTATTAGTCCACACCTTTGGAGTAACGGTTAGCGCGTCCGGCCGCGAAACCATGTGGCCCAGGTTCGGGACAAGTTACCTGCTTGAGGTTTTTTCTGGGGTTTTCCCTCAACCCAATATGAGCAAATGCTGAGTAACTATCGATGCTGCACTCCGGACTCATTTCACCGGCATTATCACGTTCATATCATTCAGACGCTAAATAGCCTAAGATGTTGATAAAGAGTCGTAAAATAGCCTACTAAATATATTATTATTATTATTATTATTATTATTATTATTATTATTATTATTATTATTATTATTATTATATTGAAAGTTCGAGATTTTTCTTAAAATTTTACATTTTTCTTTTAGATTTTTGTTTAAACATTTATTATTATTTTGTTTCAAATTGCATGAAATTATTACCAGTTTATCATGAACATACTGTACTCCAACCACGAGAAAGTCTCTGGGGAATGAGACGCAGCGGGGTAATGCTGTGAATGAATGTTGATGTCACAAGGTCACACACGTGGGTACTCGTATCTCTAATGGCTAGCTCTCACAGCACAAACGATAACATTGATACACACATATTTATACTACCCTAGTTACAAAATTAGGTCACTGTTAATCTCTTGGTCTTTTAATCCCTCCATACAGGAAATAAGATATGCAGGAGAGCGCATGATTTTTAAACTGCCCTTATAACGGTAATATTATCTATCTACTTCGCTCCAATAGATGATGCACATTCCTTTTACGGTTGATCTCCTGGTTGGAGAACAGTATTTAACTGGTAGAATATGTTATCCCAGTACCAAACGGCGTTTACGACAAGTTTTTAAGAATTCCACTATCCTCTTTAATGCAGCAGACACACAAGAGCGAACAACGGGAATAGATCACGCTCATGTCTGGTCAGGCTGTGTGTGATAAAGCTGCTTAAGCAGAGAATTAACTATTCACGTTATGATCGGAGATGATGTCGCTGCTAGAATATTGACAATTGCTTATGTGTATCAGTGTGAGTGCTTTTGCATGTCGTGTATGGAAATACAACATTAGCACACTCGTATGTCATACTGTATGGTTTCGTGATGGCCGTTGGGTCGGAAATTAGCGGATTTAGACCTAGGCGATATAGGTTTATTTTAAAGAGAGATAAATTTTCAGCATGGCTTCCTTCGAGAGCAGAGGTCTCCAAAAAGCGTATCGTCTTTCGTCTCTGGATGCTGCCCACCGAACACAGTGTGCTGTAAGGCTAGAGAAGGGGAAGAGACTCGTACCTCAACAGATGGAAGCGATCAGTGGGGGATTGCGGCTACAGTCTGCTTATGTTTACAAATAATAACATGAAAAGAATACGAAATAGCATAAGTTTGTACATTATCTTGACACACTATGAAGCATCCTTTGTTAATAAACAACATTTACGTTACCAAGCTCTCAAGATTAGGATTGGTTTCATAGCAGCCAATATTAACTACGCAAGACGACTTTCACCTGTCATATGAGATCTTTTACACGATTTTATATTGGTTACTTTCTAAAAAAAACTGTTCACAAGTATATGTGGAACCAAACATAGCTGAGATTCTCAAAGCAAAGGACCTTAAACACGGCTATTTACATGCATCAATATTTCTAAATATGTCAACACCAACAAAATCTTTACACTTGGCTTTGAACAATATATCACTTTGAATTGTTACAGCTCCAAATTTATTTCAGGTATCACGACTGCAATGTTCATTGTAAACGGATTCGCGAACAAGGAAAAATCTTTTTCAATGTTTCTGAAGTCTCCAAATTGTCTTTCTTTGAAATCTGTTTTGAGACTTTCCATGTTTTGGCAATATGCATCTACTTTTGACTGGGGAATATTCGTGAGCGAATGCAAACTTTGAAAATGGAATAATTCATTCTCCCCCACTAACACAAAAAAAAAATAATCTTCCCATTCGTCCTTGAATGTACTACGTCCATGATTAGAAAACATTGTGAAACGGTCGAACACGCCGACCAACACAATGATAATGGCAGTCCGCCACTGCTCTGCGTTTGCGCGTAAACATTGAGTACAATACAGGTGGGGATGGGTGAGGCGGAGCGGGCTCATTACTTACTGGCTTCAGTTCCGTTCAGGGGCTTACTCGCGAGTACGCTTTTGGAGACGTCTGTTCGAGAGGGAAGTAAATTTGTCCGTTATAAGAACCTTTATGAATCCTTTAGGAACTTCTAGGGCACATGTACTTTTCAAAATGAGAACTGCCTAACAGTTCAGGATCTCAGCCACATTCTAAGGAATATTTAGCGAATGATAAGTTAAGGTACACCATTATATAACGACTCCTTGCAAAACTGGGGTGGTTCCACTTTTTTGGTTCAAATTAATATTATGCTTGTTTTGTACGTTAAAAAATCCGTGATCTTTTAGTACAAGAACGGCGTGGTTCCGAGAATTTGATAGTAAGTTAGAGTGGAAATTGGAACTAAGCTCCCAATCGTTTCATTGCAAGAAAGAAGGTAGCTCCTGGAGCTATATGCAGAGTTAACCGAAGATAATGTCATTAATTTCAGGGAGTTATTCTTTGAGATATTTCAAACATGTTATAAGAATGGACACAATTTGAGACGGTGCAGATGAGTTTATAGCTATCATAGTGTTCACATCGTGTTTCTAAGAGTGCTCCTTCATTTTCTTGGTTATCCCAGTGATTCCAAACAGTTGGCCACATTCCCCCGAGACCTCAATCCCCGGCCTAATTCGGCCCAAAGGTGCTCAATGGGATTGAGATTAGGACTCTGTGCAGGCCAGTCCAACCGGTGAACATTATTGTCTGCATACCACTGCATAGTAGCCACCGAAGTATGGAGCCAACTTCCATTGTCCAACTGAGTGCCATGTTGCAAGAGGAATGGCGACGCATTCCAGTGGATATCCTACACAAACTACTAGACAGCATGCCTGACAGGGTGGCTGCTGTTATAGCAACAAGAGGTGGTACCACGAGGTTCTAAAGGGACAAAAACAGTGCCCAATTACTTTTTGGTAGATAATGTATATGAAGTGTGTTTCACCCCTTTCAAACGAAAACAAAGAATATGAAAATCATCAGTCGTCATGACTTTCAGGTTCGTGTCATGTACGTAGTATGACAATCGCTGCTGTATTGCGTGTTAACATGTAACATACACAGCAAGTTGGAGTAATCATGATACATTGGGGCTGTTGAATCAAACAGAGAAAAACATCCAGCTAGAAAGAGAAAATAGAAGCTTTGCTTTCCCAGAGGGGAGATCAGAATGTGTTCTGGAAACTTTGTAAAACCGGGAGGAATTTGTAGAAGGCGGAGGCAGGTGCAGTTGAAGATTTCCTCAAGGGAGCGCGGCAGCGCGCAGTCCATCCTATTTATCTCGAAGGACCCGTCTTGTTAGCCGCAAGTAACACTTACGTTATTGGAGAGCTTCAACGTCCATTACTCAATGTTTCTCATTTCCGTCCGTTTTTCTTTTCTTTCCTGAGAGATGGAATAACTTCAGAAATGTAATTTCCCTGGACCAAAAATACAATATGGCGTTGCTACGAAGTGACGGTGATATACTAAATTTTTCGTCCTGAAGCAGAATTTTAAAATGTTACATTTGTTCGGATCAAATTTCTCCATATTTAAAGAACAAAACTAAAATTCTTTCAATCATTTATTATCATAATACACCTCTCTCTTAACTTGATTGAACATATTGGGAATTGAATCAATAGCCTACATAAATAACTGTTTTGCCCCAGGGCAGGTGTTTCATTGCAAACCCAGCATTCTCCTATCTTTCCTATTTTCTGCCTTCCTCTTAGACTCCGCATATGTTTTCAGTTTTTCTTGGGAAAAAGATAAATGCAGTAGCTTCCCATTGCTTTCCGCACACTACTCTCTCTTTCACATCTTAAAAGATCCCAGGGGGCCCAGCGTGGAGGTGAGGAGAGTGGATTTGACTAATTAGGTCCTCCGGACTTCACCGAAATTTATCGCAAGAGTAAAATATCAGTTCTATCGAGGTTTTTGACCCGATCAGATACCGGGAAATCACAATTATTTTTTGCCCCCCAATCAGTGACTTTCCCAAAACACGCTATTAAATGTTTCATATAAAATAATTTTTATCTCGAAAAAGAAGCAAAAAACGAGCAAAATTCTACTAAACTATTTTGTTTGAAATATCTCGAAGAATAACACCCTGAAATTAACGACACTACTTACTGTTCACTCTGTATATTATTATTGATATTTTTTCTGTAACCTTGCAATTTTACGTACTTTGGTTTAACAGTTGGCGACATTAAAAAGATGGCCGTATTATCTTCTTAGGAAATAATCTTACGTGAAACCCATTATGCTACTGCTATCAACACACTACCACCACCACCAACACCACCAATATCGCGACCATTACTCCAATTACCACCAGTGCTACTGTCAGCAAGGAAACCATTTTCACTACAGCTTCCACTACTAGCAACATATCTCTCAGTAACTGATATTGTCTTCATTACCAACAACGCTGCCGCAGTCATTACCGGTGCTTTTGACATCACTAATACTAATACTATTACTACTATTAATAGACCCAGGCGCAGCGTGCATTCTTGGAATCTTTGTGTTAAAAAATACCAAAAAATATTGTCTACTGCAGTAGACATCCCTTCCGAACCATATTCAAGACACAACATCCTGTCCAGGACATGGTGAAAGTCCCCCCCCCCTTCCAAACAAAAATTCTGAAGACACTCGTACGACAAAAGAACAGTAGCGGTCGAAGCTCTCACTTAAACTAAGCTGTTATCAAGCATTTTATATTACTTCCGTTGTGTGAAATGAGACCTTTAGTGGAATGAGGGATGGACTTTAGAGTCTGTTCCAAACGATGAAACTCAAACTTCACTGTTATTCACTTATTCAGTAGGTAATTACTACTGACCTATTTGCTTAGAAAATGATTTAACAGACCTATCGGTAAAGAAGAAAGTAAAATGCATTCCAAATAATGTAAAAGTTCTTCAAAGTATTAAAAATGACAAAAAATATAAACATGATCTATTAGTTCAAAAATGTCAAAATTTAATATAAGAAATTATTTTTTTACGTTAATACTAACATAGAAAAGATTTGTATATTAATAGGCATCGTCCTAATGTGAAAAATAAGATGACTTTTCATCAACATCCGATCCCCTACTAATTTCTAATTTTGAAGTCACAGATTTTTTCGTGTCGTGTAAACCAGACATTTGGTGTTAGCCCATATTCTCTTATTTGTATTATTTCTTTTGTTCGTTTTAGTGTGGAATTCGAATCGTCTCTCATTTAATTACCTGTGACCACTGAACTCTAATGATTCCTTTTGAACTCAATCAGTTCACGAAACTGTGGGCTTAATCAATAAACGTCGATCGTTGCAAATGTAGCGAATTTTCCAACTTCACTTTTGGCATCGGTTCAGCCATTCCCTGTTAAATAAAGCAAACATCCCCCCCCCTTCTTCTACCCTCCCTTTTTCTTCCTTCCAGTATTCTATTTAGGTTGGAAGGCATTCCTTCAGAGACTTGTATTTCATCGGTTTTGAAGCCATCTTCCCAGCTCCCTACTTTACCCCTTGAAATGTGCAACAATAGCGACGACATCTCTGAAGGTTTGTGTTTTGTCATGTCTTGGCAGACATTTTGGTATCTTTCACGAGCGAGAGAGTTGGCAGCATTGAAAGTACGAAAATCGTGCCGAGTTACGGTTTTCCACTGTCTATTCATCCTCACCAGAAATCGACTGGGAATGGCAACTTGAAAAGACTTTTCAACAGCTAAATCAGTCCATTATCTATGAATCTGCCAATGTTACTGATATCGGCAAATGAACTGTTTTCGAAACGTGTCTTTGACTGCAGAGATAGAACATTTGCTATTATACCATGGACACCAAGTTACCTTCGTATCAACCTTACAATGTAACCGACAGTGTAAGCTGTGCATAGCATTAAGATGTAAATGAACACAAGTTTAAGATACGAAGACGACGTTTAGGTAGGTGGAACACACTGTGCGCAATATCTAAACCGAAATATATCTGAATCGATAAGAATTAAAAGGCATTAAGTGACTTTTTTGTTGTTGGTAAAGTGAGTTATACATGTTTTATTATATTTTAAAGATAGCACTATCGATTGGTAATGAAAGGAACTACCTACAACTGTGTAGGGGAGTAAATTACAACCTTTTCTTTAAAGCTGAAGAAAGGAACCCTAGATCATATATGTAACAGATAGGTCGGCCTTATAGGCTTTGACGTTAACAACTTTTGTCAGGTTTACTACGCTGCCAAGTATTTCTTACATAAGGAGTCACGTCATAATTCCCATTTGAATTACATTAGAGACTGTACTGCCATCTCGTGTTCGTTTACGGCGGACGGGTGGCGATGCTGGCGGTTGTTCTCTTCAAAGTGCTGCCGATTTTAACATAGCGATGAGTTATCTGTTACATATATGATCTAGGAATGAACTTACTGTTGAATTTAGCTCCGTTCAGTTCCAAAAGTTGCATCACCTGACTGGACACTGGATGCATTTATGTGACAAATAAATTAATGTGTATCTGCATAGAGTATACTTTAGTACCCTTTCAAAATTTAATTTGTTAGCTTTTCAAGATTTGTTTGCAATTATTGACGAAAAAAGTAGTTTGGTATGGAGGAATGATAGAGGAATGGGTTGAGCACGGAGAGGGGTGCTGTCATGTAGAACTTACGTCAGAATTAAAACTTTGTTTGACGAAACAATTTTGCGATGCCTGGTTTACACATTGAAATTATTTTCTTTAATTTTAAATATCTCATCTGGGATTAAAAATGTCAACACATTTAAAATTCAATACAAAACAAAGAAATACTTCTTCGAAAAAGAAAATAATATAAAAACGCATCTTTTTCTCTAATAATGCCCAACATATTCATGGTATACTTACTTACTTATTTACTGGCATTTAAGGAACCCGGAGGTTCATTGCCGCCCTCACATAAGCCCGCCATTGGTCCCTACCCTGAGCAAGATTATTCCTTTGCTGTGGTGGGTGCAATGCGTTTGCGCCAGATTTATTGTTTATTTACAATTGCAAAGTACGGTCATATTTAAGGGTAATGGGTTTGCGCCAACAACAGGTTTGGGTAAGAATTTTCATTTTTCTTAAGTTGGTAGCGCACGAAATCTACTAGTGCACGATACCCAGGTGGCGTGTTTTATTTTAGTAGTACCATTGAGTGAGAGGACATAAACATTGTGAGGGAGACTAGTGACTAGTGAAGGTTGTCATGGAGGTAGTCCAAAGGTGCAGCAATAGAGGACAGGACTACTTGTAAGAAATGGTTTTAATTTTCGCAAGGCGTACACATATAGATGGACGTATACGTTGGCGTTGTACAGTGAAGAATTGTTTTGCCAAAAAAATAATCTTAAACAGTGAAACGAAAATTGTAGGCGGCCGTAATCACCAAAGTATTGAAAGAGATCTCGTACAGCAAAAAAATATGTGCGTCGTGTAAAAGGAAAGCGACTTGTGACTTAAGTGAAAAACCAGGCATCATAATATCTACAACATTCAATGAGAATCCAGAGCCTTGTGCTAATGTATTGCATTTCACTGACGTTAAACTAGGGGTACGAGAAGCAATCTACAGAAAACGACGTCACCATATGACGAAACTACCAACAACCTTACTTGAAGTTCACGAAGCTGTAACTGAATTGCAACCAATGTCCTCTACTAACGAAGATTTTGTGCTACTGAATGATCTCGAAAGCAATGTGATTATTTTCGGATGTGAAAGCAGTTTGCAATATTTGTGCGAAGCAGAAGCGAACTGTATTGTAACATCTTAAATATTTTTGTGCGAGATCGTGCGTATTTGCTTGGTTTCCGCACAAAACCAATCCGCTGTAAGTCTAAAATTCCACTTTCAGTATTCCCAACCTAACACACATAACAATTTCCCTCTTTTTACTGCTTAAGTGACATATTGATTTTACTGCTTTAGGCTTTTAACATATTATTTTTAGAGACGTTCAGTATAGTAATAATTATAAATTGGAAACTTACCACTGCAATTTCACCTAAATTGCACTGTTAATTATTGTTTTAAATATTTGCAAAAATTAAGTAAACTCTACAACTCCACTAAAGTTACTGCATTCGTGATGCATGTAACATTAAGGATGCCGTTTGTTTTAAGTTCGCATTTATAGACTGGGGGGGGGGGGAAAGACAGACGTATATCACGGCCTGCTGGAGTATAGTAAACACAGAAAACATTTTAAAGCAACAATGTTGAAGATAGATATTTTTGTTTTGCAAATTTGCAATCATTGAACAGAAACCAAGTTGGAGATTTCATTGCAACTAATTAGAAATTCCTCTTTCAGGTATGTAATAAACGATCTTCGCACAAAATAATGTACGATACACGAGCGGTATGTTTTCTTTCAATTCTCGGAAATTAAAAAAGCTCAACTACGTTTCGTTTTTCCAAACTTTTCCTCGAACATGAAAACTTCAACATACCGCTCTTGTAACGCATATTACTATTTTTTGTACCAACCTATGAACAAAAAAGTTGCATATTACGTTTGAGTTACTGGCGCAAACGCAATACGGATATACAGCAACCCATTTGGCGCAATTACAAGTGGCGCAGTCATGGTGGCCCGGCTGTGGTCGTGCCAGAGAATCAGTCCCATTCCAAGGCTTATTCTGAGGTTTCGTAACAAGCTGTTTTTTTTACGGTGATGGGTTGTTAGCCCTTCGCCCAACCGCCAAGCTGGAGGGCCACCCCTCATCGGCTGTCCGCGACTGCTTATTCAATATATATTCACAGCTACCCTCCACATCTTGAGACCGTCTCCTCGATCCGCAACCTGAGGACGCGCCATGCCGTGGTGATATTCATGGTATACAGTAGGGTTAAATAAACTTAGGCTACTTCTATCCCAAGTTTATCATTAGTACCAAGATCGTACCGGAGAGCAGTTACGTTCCACCCCTACTAATGACTAACATCATATTGTATTTCATAATGGTGCTCTGAATGGAATTTTCTAACAGTGGTATTTTGACAAACTAAACGCTGTGCCCCATTTTATACTTCCGAAAATAATCAATTTTCCACATACAGACCGATTATTTAGACCTGACAGCAGGTATTCAGGCCACCACTTGGAGAAATATAAATAACCCGCTGCACAACAATCCAGAAAAAAGAAAAGTGATTCCGGTATAATGTGTAAACTTAAAGACGAGATTAAATAGAATAATTAGAAATTACATTTCATATGATATCTTTAGAAGGTAAAGTTCATATACGAGTAAAATAGTTTCTGTTAGCACTGTTATGTAGTTTTATTGATGTATACATGCGTTTCTGTACGAGAGAGGAAAAGCGGGAGATTGTTTTAAGTTATGCTCAGTGCTGTCATGGTAATTTTTTTCTTGGCCCTACGCCCCACCGCTTGTTTTCTCCCTTGAAATATATTTTATTCTCCTCTCCTCTCTCTCTCTCTCTCTCTCTCTCCCTCCCCGACTGTCATTTAATGATTTTTTCAATAAAAGAAGTAAAGAAATTGTTTTGGTTTACATATAGTTGTACAAGTTTGATTTAAAGAATACACCATGTAGCACCACCGTAGATGCACACTTGTCTCGATGAATCTTGGAGTGTGTATTTGCAGCACTTCTTGTTTTTCAATCATTATTTTATATAATTCTGAATTCCAGTGCTGCAGAGGCGGACAATTTTTGTTTATGAACATCAAACAAAATACATTAGGAACAGCAAGAGATGATCTAAGATCTGTGCAGATCTCCTCGTACAAAACTTAGCCACCCATATGCCGTATGGCTGCGTACAGACAAAATTGTCTTTTCCCCGTACGATTAATTAAAAAAAATGGTAGGTTACCATACGATGTATGGCCCCGTTGGCCTCCATGACAGCACTGGTTATGGTCTATTGTACTTTGTAGTAGACGTACAGTTCAAGCTGAATACAACTCTGTCGGAACATCGCGGATATGGATGTAACACTGTAAGAAACATGCCCCTGAAAACTTCTTCTTCTTCTTCTGCCTGACAAGTGTTAGGCCACAAGGCCTGTTACGGTCTCACATAAAATTTTCACGCCATCTCTTAGCAGGACGACCCACAGATCTTTGGCCATGTGTTACATAATTATTTAAATTACCTTTGGGAGTCTACTATTACTCATTCTTTCCAAATGATGTTTCCAGTTAGACTGATAATGAACAATGTGATCTAAAACTGGTTGAGTTTTTAGTTCCTTTAAAATTTCATAATTTCTTTTCAGATCGCATTTAGTATAGCCCGCTGTTCTTCGCATGAATCTCATTTCACAAGCCGTTATTCTGCTTTTATCTGCTTTCCTCAGTGTCCGTGCTTCGCTGCCATAGCTGAGCATCGGTCGTGCCAATGTGTTGTAGAGACGTATGCGGGTGTGTTCCTAAACCAAAGATGGTTTCATCACACTATTTATATTGCCCATAGCTCTTGTGTATTTATTAATTTTCTGTGATATGTCCAATTCTTCAAAAATGGAAAGATTGTAACCTAAATATGGGAAACTATTACTATGTCCCTGAAAACATCTTTATTAAATGATCATATTCCGATAAAAGCGTACTATAACGACGGTCAAGCTATAACGGGGGAAGGAGGTAAATGATGTCCCCCATAACCTCGTTATATAGGGATTCTTTGGTTTTGTTTTGCCCCACCAGGGAAACAGTTCTCTCTGCGCCTATCTATTCATGGTTTGCGCAATTATCTAGTTGAGATATGTCACATTAAAGAAGTCCTGTAATGCCATTTGTATCTTTATGGTGTGTCGATCTCATTGTAGTGAAACAGAGACTGAAAGAAGTTCAATTCGTCGTGAGCGGAGTGACGAGGCGAAATGAGATGCACAATAAATCCAGAGCACAGGCGCCATTTTAACAAAGACTTCGGCATTAAAGAGAGAGGCTTTGTAACTTTATGTAGGAGGTTCGCGGAAAAGGACCGGGTTGTTAATGGAAGACGGAGGGAGAAGAGCAAGTAGAGCAATAAGAAGCGATGGGGACTTGAGAGACAAAAGTAAAGAAAAATAAAAATAAAAGAGGAGGAATTGTAGTCGTAGGTTTTCTTTTCCTATAGGTTAGGTTAGGACCATTGGGGGAAATTTTTTGTGCTGAAAAGACAAAGGGAAAAAAGAAAACCACATATAAACGAAGCGACAAAGAACAACATGCTACAGTAAAGAGAAGCTATGCGGCTTGCTGTGGCGGATGAGAAGAGTTGAAAGTTGGGGGTGCTGCTGACCGTGTTGGGGTTGAGCCAGGCCGGGAGGGTGATTGTCGAACTGATCTGCTAGAAGACAGATAATCCATTTTATCCGTAACGTATAGGCCTACTGTGATGTAACATCAGCGGTGTCAGTGTCAGCTTTCAGAGTAATACTTCAGTGGCGGACGGTGGGTTTGAGGAGGCCAAGATGTGGCTGATGAGAGGTTGTATTTTACGTACCTGGTTATTTTTTGGGGGTTATTTTACAACGCTTTATCAACATCTAGGTTATTTAGCGTTTGACTGAAATGAAGGTGATAATGCCGGTGAAATGAGTCCGGGGTCCAGCACCGAAAGTTACCCAGCATTTGCTCGTATTCGGTTGAGGGAAAACTCCGGAAAAAACCTCAACCAGGTAACTTGCCCCGACCGGGATTCGAACCCGGGCCACCTGTTTTCGCAGCCAGACGTGCTGACCGTTACTCCACAGGTGTGGACACCTGATTATTAGAGCATTCATTTTTAACCCTATAACACGACAGACAGCAAATGTTAAGTTAGCTGTACGGAGTATGGATGACGTCACGTGACCTTGAGTACGTACGGATCACATACAAAATAGTTGCGGAGTTGTAAGACAGACCGTCCACGTAGATCACACAGCGAACGTACCGTGTCAATTATCTTTAGTTGTACAAGATCAGTGCATTTACAATGCCGAAAGAAAAACGTTCTTTACAGGATCGTTTGAATTAAGGTTGTGGAGGACTTTGGAAATGAACATATAAAGTCACATGCCGACTCTGTGTTCTGTGCAAGACGTCAATAAGGGGAAGTAGAAGTAAGTACTTCAAACAACATTGTAATTCAAAGAAACATATTTACCACGTAAATTTGTTCACCAGGGTAGGCAATGGACAATCGTCCATCTCTATTGACAGTCAGGTTAAGGACTCGGAATTTTACAGAGATTTATGTGAAATGATGGTTAAATGTAATATACTATTTCACAAGCTCGAAAATAGTTATTTTAAGGACTTTCTGGAAAAATATACACAACGAATCGTTCGCTAAGTGTTGGAGATCTTGGTAGTTTCAGGGTTCTCGAAAACAATTACATGTTTAGAAGCTCGCGATCTGAAAATGTCAGACGCTCTTAATTTATTGGAAGAACTTAAAAGAAACGTGAATGTTCTAGATGTAGAAGGTAATACTGTTGGCGAAAAAGTTTAGAATAAACTTAAAGGCGTCCTATACAAGATCCATGGTTATTCGACTTTGTGGCAAGAAATTGGCACAAGTGGGAGTAAAAAACAGTAACGTTCCTTATTTCCTGTTTGCTCCAGTAACGTCTTGTGATGTTGAGAGAAGTTTCTCTAAATACAAACTGTTGTTGAGTGATCGCAGGAGAAGCTTTAATTCCGATACTTTACGCATGCACTTAGTTATAAATTGCAACAGTTGAAATTCATTTGTTTCGCTCAAAAATGATTAACAGAATCGACTCACCTTCATATTAATGCAAGTGTACGTGTCCAGTGTGTCCCAGCGGGTACTCCAACCCTTCAGCAATTTGTACTGCAAATTCACTCGACGATCCTATTTCTTCGAAAACCGATCAATTAGGCCACAACATACTAAACAACTACTACTAGAAGGGATTAGAGACAAATCTGTATTTCTCCTAAACTATCAATATTAAATATACTGTATAAATAAATATTTATCGTAACGCAAAAGAGAAAAATAACAGAAACATCCGCAAACAAGGAAAGAAGACTAAAGCCCGGTTCAGACGGTGCGTGTTTCAGTGATGGATTCCAAGGTGGCTGCGCGGATGGGTAGCCTGCGTGGTCACTCGCTGGAAGTAATGCGCTCTGGTGGCTCCGTGGTTGGCTAGCTTGCTGGATTTCGAGGGTAGGTTCCTTGCTATTTTTCGTGATGGTTTGCAGGCTGGAAACCAAAGATGATCATATAATATCACCACTGAAACCATGTCGCCATGTTCGTTGTTTTCCAACTAAACCTGTTTTTTCTATATTCTTTAGTTTCTAAGAAACAACAATTAAATATCGGACTTTACCTGTTTTGCACTTATGGCTTAATTACTTTATTACGACATTTACTAATGTTAATGTAGAACTTTAGTTGTTTTCTACTCACGGTTTAGTTTCTTTTTGACAATGAGTGTTGGCAACAGATGAAGCAGCAGATGATTTTTCCAATTTGAACTGTGAAAAGAGCCAGCTCCGTGTGAACAACTGCCATCACCGTAGGCAACATGGGAGCCAGCCAGTCAGCACGCAGGCTACCCATCCGCGCAGCCACCTTGGAATCCATCACAGAAACACGCACCGTCTGAACCAGGCTTAACACATGACGCGACTTTCTAAAGCGAAGAAGATGTAGGGAGGGAGGGAGAGAGGGGGAGAGAGAGCGAGAGAGCTGTGAGCAGTATGGGATGAAGATAAATGAAATTAAAACGAATGCCATGGTTGTCGAAAAAAAAAATAAATTAAGTACATCAAGAATGTAAACTTGCAAATTCTAAATGAGGTAGTAGAGCAAGTGGACAGCTTCAAATACTTGGGGTGTACTATAAGCAGTAACAAGGACAGTTTACCAAATGCAGTAAGTAACTTAATTCAAACCAATAAATAACACACAAGAGAAAAGCTGCTGCCAAGAAGTCAAAAGGAGAAGATGTGGAGAAGAATGAAACATTTGACGTGGACAAACAGAAAAAGAAATGACACTGGAAAGAGTGGGTGGAGAAAGAATGATGCTGAAACTGATCAGAAAGAGGAAAAGACATTGTTGAGGAATGTTGTCAAGCTGGTAATTTTGTCACCCGATCTGATGTTTTTGGGGAGCCATTTGGTGCCAAGAAATGTCATTTAGCGACATGTCGATATTCTGGTGATTTTAAAGTAAGTCTGGTGATAAATCTGGGATATTGGTCGCACAAAATTAATAGTCTGTTTGATTTATTATGGCATTTCATTTAATTAACCTCAAATCTTAATTTATTTGGAAAAGTTTGGCATCACTTAGCTTTTCAAGGGGTACAGAAGCCATTTCATCCTTGTTCTCTTTCATTAGCAATTCGCTTTGCTAATCATTTGCCGGGACTTTTAGCTACAAAACTGCCTTTTTAAACTCTTACTGTACAGTACTTCATAAAGAAGTGCAGTGTGGATTTCAGTGTTACTGTTTGCGAAAATCTCTATACACTTCTTTTCTCATTTCTAACTCTTCCATTCTTAATTGCCGATGCTGAAAGTGTGTTTAGTGCAGTGAATTTGACCAAATATAATTTGCGAAGTATAATGAATATTGAAGCACTTCATGCTCCTCTGTGTATTAAATCGGCTTGAAAAGAGTCAACAAATGCTGTTACTGCTACAATTTACCAGAAGATGTTACTTATTTACTTACTTAGCCCTAGGTCTTTTAAGAAACCCCTGAGGTTCATTGCCGCTCTCACATAAGCTCGCCATCGGTCCCTGTCCTGAGCAAGATTAATCCAGTCTCAAGCATCATATTCCACCTCCCTCATATCTATTTTAATATTATCCTCTCATCTACGTCTCGGCCTTTCCAAAGATCTTTTTCCCGACGGCCTCCCAATTAACACACTATTTGCATTCCTGGATTCGCCCATAAGTGCTACATGTCCTGCCCATCTCAAACATCTTTAGTTTTAGATTTAGATTTAGATTTATTTAATAATAACATATACATAAAAACGTTACATTAGAGTACATTAGAGCAAAGCTCGTGTTCGGGGACAGTTCCGTTACATAAATATACATACTTTGTAGACAAAATACTTAAGAAAAAAGGTCACATAAAGATGATATTAAAATTAGTAAATAATAATACTAGTAATAACTGAGTGAACAAAGAGACGATGTTGAGATTGGTGGATTAATATTAAATTATTATTAGTAGTATAATTAGTACAGGTCATGTTGATATAGTAACCAAGAAAGACAGAAAAAATATACTTAGGATAGAAATAAACTTGTTTTACAATACATGGTACATAATATATATACAGGGAAGTCTGTCATATAATTTTTTTAATTCTGGATCTGAAAATTTCATTGCTTAAAGTAGCCAATTCTGGATGAAATTTTATTATCGAATTATATAGACGTGGACCATAATTTGTACTGTGTAGTAAAGCAGCAGATGTGAAATATTTAGGTTCAACTAAATTAAGAATTTCATTTCGTCTTGTATTATGATCATGTGGCTGAGCTACAAATTTCATTCTATTTTTATGATAGAATTCCATTAAAGAGTATTTATAAATTTGGGCAATTCTAAAAACATTCAATTCGGAATGGATCAAATTTGTTGGATAATCCAGTCGCCTTTTCAAACAAATTTTGGTTATACGTTTTCGCAACATAATTAGAGAGAAAAGAGCAGTTTTTGTAATGCCTCCCCATCCAGTTATACCATATTGGATAACAGATTCAACTGTAGCCAAATAAACCAAACGTAATACATGAGTAGGCAAGTAATGGCGAAGGTTTACAAATTTGTAAATTGTTTTACGGATCCTGTTAGATAAAACAATTTACAAATTTGTAAACCTTCGCCATTACTTCCCTACTCATGTATTACGTTTGGTTTATTTGGCTATAGTTGAATCTGTTATCCAATATGGTTATAACTGGATGGGGAGGCATTACTGGGTTTAATATTGCAAATTATGTCAGGTGAAGAATACAATGCGTGCAGTTCTGTGTTGTGTAATTTTCTCCATTCTACTTTAACTAAACAAATTTGTACCCTGCAGTCATATAAGCCCCTCAGCGAAAACTTCTCGAGAGAAGGATGTTGCTTTGAAGAGGAGAGAGAACAGGAAATGTAAGCCTTGAGGTAGGATTATAATTTATGAATAATGGAACATATCTTTTATTTATATATTAACACAATGGTTCCCAACCTTTTTTTTTTGACTGACGACACACTTTACTGAACGCCCATGATATCGCGACACACTTATAATAATAATGATAATAATAATAATAATAATAATAATAATAATAATAATAATAATAATAATAATAACCAGTACTTTTCTTCTGGAGAGAAAGGTGTGGAACTCTGTGTAGAATATTTTATAGAGGACGGGGAGATGATTTCTGTTCATTGCACGGGAATTTTGTCATTTTTAACCTCGTTTTCGTCAACTAAGACTTCAAAATCTAACCGGTATTCAAAGAAAAATTATATTAAAACATAATTATTCACACATATTTCGTTTACACAATGAAAAATGCAACAAAAAGGTAATGTCGAACATCCAGTGTTGTAGATAGGTTGATGTTAACATGCAATCGAAAATTCTAAAAGAATAAGCAGCAACTTGAGTTTAATTAATTAATTCATTCATTCATTCATTTATTTATTCATTCATTCATTTATTTTATTCCATAGATCTTACATGAGCAATGAAGCTTTAAGATGTGGAACAACTCAAAATTTTACAATATTACACTTACAATTTTTACAAATGTTTACAGATTTACAATTTAGTAATTTTCTACAATTTTGTGCAATTTTTTACAATATTTTGGCGAGATGTAGTGAGATGAGGTGAGGTCCGAGGATTCGCCAAAAGATTACCCGGAATTTGCCTTCTAGTTGGGGAAAACCTCGGAAAAACCCAACCAGGTAATCAAATCAAACGGGTTGATGCCGAGGACTCGTCATAGAAAGAAAGGTATGTGTCAAAGATCGTCCACCTCTGCTTCGGTATGTGGATGTGAGACCAGCAGCCGGCTGGTCGGTCTGGTCTCTTCATGGACTGTAGCGCCACGGATTATTACGGATGTGTCAAAAATCCCAACCTATGCTGGATGCTCGATAAAAAAGATTTTTATTATCGTTTTTTAAGACTCGCTTATTTAAATTAATGTGAAGTCTGCGCTTGGTGGGTTGCACAGAGTTTTTCTAAACGTGATTTTATGATTGAAAAACTGGACTGAGCATTGTTGCAGATTTTCACGTTTCATTGGTAAATTCTATCTCAAAATAAAATGTACCATATCAAAGACTGCGTTGCAAATAAAAGTGCGTTGTGAACAGACTTTCTGAATGGCATGAAACTTATTTTTTAATTCCAAAATTTCGCGACACACTCCATCGACCTGCCCACACCTATGGAGTAACGGTCAGCGCGTCTGGCCGAGAAACCAGGTGGCCCGGGTTTGATTCCCGGTCGGTGCAAGTTACCTGGTTGAGGTTTTTTCCGGGATTTTTCCTCAACCCAATATGAGCAAATGCTTAGTAACTTTCGGTGCTGGACCCCGGACTCATTTCACCGGCATTATCACCTTCATCTCATTCAGACGCTAAATAACCTAATATGTTGATAAAGCGTTGTGGGAACCCCTGTATTAACACAAACGTTTTGCCATATAAGTGAAAGTAATCATATGTTGCCTATATGTTTGTGATTTTCTGGCGATTTTTGTACTATTATTTGGTGACATTTCATTTGACGAGTTGGCAACACGGAGGCGTAGTGGTCTGGTGGTGGTGTTGGTGGTGGCGGCGGTGGCGGCGGCGGTGGTGGTAGAATAAATAAAATTGAATGTGGTAAATAATGTCAAATCGTCTCCTGTCGCGGGAATGTACGCCGTGCATAAAACAATTCCTGCTGAGCTGGGGCAGGTGTTTAAATTCTGCATTGAACTGGGATAAATTTGAAAACGAAATTAACATTCGGGCTGCATTCAACAGTCTCGCACGCGAGTATTCCCACAAACCAATTATGACAGTTACAATTCAAACGTGGCCAGTATTGCGCGGCCTAGGAATATTCTCTACCTCCCCCCCCCCTTTTTATATGCACGCACTGTTTAAAATATAATGTGGAATGATGGATACCCTCAGGTCTGTAATTCTACGCGGTTTTGTGCCCACACGCATACTGAGATCACATTTGCGGAAGGATATCCGGTCCTGCACGCATGGGGACCCAACATGAGATTCTTTAATGATTCCACTAGTCAGCAATAATTTTGTTAAATGTAAAATTTCTGCTGTTTCGTATGTAATTTCATCTGCTGATTCCAAAAACTAAATCAGAATTTTTCTACCACCCACCATTTTTTTTGTAATTTTAGAGAAAATGGTTTATTTTTATGGGTATAGGTATACAGTTCTTAACATGCCAATGGAAAGAAAATATTTCAAATGTTTCATTTTATTGTTTTAGCAATTGACCTAGATAATTGTTGCCTGTGAAGTCAGAATTCATAAAAACGAATTTTATTGCTCATTAGACTGTAAAAGTTAGTAGGCCTATTAATTCTCAGTTGAGTTGGTACTTACACGAAACAAGTTTTATAACCCGTGTTTTCTTTGTCCTAATTTTAAGTTTTATTTATTTAAGTAGCTAGCTAGCTAGTGAGTACAAATTAAATTTATAAAACAAAAATGTTTCTAGCCACTACCGGAAGAGCCAGGCTCGTGTACGGTGTGGTCTTAGCCAATAAGATAACATAAAATTTACAAGGACAGTTTACTATATACAGTAAGTAACTTAATTCAAACCAATAAATAACACACAAGAGCAAAAAAAAAAAAAAGAAGAAGAAGAAGAAAGATAAAAAGAGAGAAAAAACGCATTCAATACAAACTGACCATCAGATAGAAGCCAGTGATATTTAATAAAAACATGAATATAATCGACAATAATAACGGGTAAAAAATGTACACATTTGTTAATATTATATATAATAAATAATTTTATAAATTTATTTTTTAAAAGCTTCAATTTTAAAATATTTCAAATTTGGAAAATGTTTTTTTTTTTTATTATAAAGTATGGTAAAAGTATCTTACAGAGTGAAACATACCTCGAAATATTGTGTAAATCACATAAACAATTTTTGTTACGTTTGTGGTTAGTTAACTTTGAAAGCACACAGGCGAATTTTTATTACACTAGATAAAAGAGCTTGCATGTGTTATTTTGATTGAAAAATAGTTAAGGTCAGGAACTGGGCCCCTGTAATCTGTTGTACTTCACGTAATTCTATTAACTGGTTGGTTGAAAGGATCCCGTCACATGCCTTTTCCAGTTCCAATGATTTGCTGAGAACCTAAGGATCATTCAACAGACTGTTACCCGTAATTTTTAGGAACCACAGATCAGAAGATTACAGAGAACTTGTCAGCGAGGTGATTCAGAACTATGACGTGATGGGGTGTAATATGTCTCTCTAAATAACTTCTTGGATTCTCATCTATTTTTTTCTTTCGTCAAAACATTCGGATAGTGAGCGACGAACGTGGGAAGCGTTTTCTTCAGGAATTTTCTGAAAAGGAGAGGTGCTACCAGGAAAATTGGAGTTCAAATATTCTGACACTACTGCTGGATACTCTAAAGAGATGTTTCTTAAGCCAAGTATAATCTAATATCTATTCACACACGTTTTAGATAAGTAAACATTAATTTAGGTAAAATGTTACAAGGTACTAATACTAGAAATAAATGAATTAAATTTCATATAATTACTCAAAAACCTTGGGTGATAGAAACATTTTGAAAACAGATTTGAAATCAGCACAAAAAAGTCTATAAGAATCACACATTCATTATTTTTTAACAAAAAATTTGTTTAATTTTGTTGACCAGTGATTCTCTGAGAATCATTCGTTAACGATCTGTAATCAGTAATGTCCTAGTTTTATTACGAATTATTTGAAAATCTGACATAAATGAGGCTGTAAATACCAATAAAAAAGACGCAGTAAAGGTTTTGCTGTTAACACATTTTTTGGATAGGTCCTTCAGAATTGACTTCGCTTCTTGTCCTCGAAATGAAAGACAATACATTCCACGATGTTGTTTATTGAATTCTGAGACAAGGAAATAAAAATCACTTTGATCGAGGCCGGATTGTAGAGAGGTTGAGGGCACTATTCACGTTTGTTTTGGTGAGATATTTCTTGATTGGAAGCCACAGCAGCTGACCATACTAACGTTCGCTGTGTCCCCAGATTTCTAGCAGGCAAACCTGCTCTTCCCTAGGCCAGCCCCCTCCGTGCGTCTCCAGCCGGCTTTCGGAGAATGATAACTATGGAATGATGACGAAATGGAGAAATGTTGACTGAATGATGTACAAAGCGTTCGCCTACGAGTGAGGCCAGGAAAGCGGCATGTACTGATACGCCGCTTTGTGCGCGCAGTTGTTGAGACACGCTCGACAATCAAGGTCGACAAGTTATCAGTTGTGAGCCAGATGTTACAGTATTTAACACATACAGTGCAGTTTCTTGACTCAGTTGCATAAATACTCAGCGTGTGTGTAAAATTTGTTAACAATGCAAAACGCAAAATTCACGCTTGAACAGAGAGTTTTAATGTATGATGCATATGTGAAAACAGAGTCATGTAGAGAGGTGCGTAGGCAATTTGAAGTGAAATATCCGGGGGCTCCAATTCAGGGTAGAGAAACTGTTAGACGTCTTGTTAACAAATGAAGGACAACAGGGTCGATAAATGCTACAGCTCCTAAGCGAAAACGAAGAGTATTGACGGGAGAAAAAATTGATGAAATCAGTGCATCATTTACACACTCTCCTAATAAATCTCTAAGACGGTGTTTCACAGGAAGTTAGTGTTTCAAAAACACTACGGAAGCTTACGGATAGACGATTCCCGCAAGGGACACCGCAGACAGGCCCCACCCGTAGGCGAGCGCTCTGTAGATGCCCAATATGGGGACACGGAAGAACTGCAAGAAAGAAACCCAATTACGACCTTGTCCGCCACAAGTGTCAGTATGAATTTTTAACGAAAAATTTCAGGCTTGACCGGAACTGGAAGCCAGACCCCCTGCGTGACAGACAAGTCTGACAACTGAGGTACCGCAGGGATATATTTCTTGATTGCATTTTCAGTGTAGGGCTATGCATTGTCGTGGTGGTACCCACCTTGCGTTTTAGATGTGGCCGTTTTTGCCTGACAAGATCGTTCAAAGTCTTCAGTACACTGCTCTGTCGATTTATTAGAATCGGTTTGAGTCTAAAGAATGCAGCAAAATAGTACAACGTGGTCTGTTGTTGTGACGAGAATCCAAGTCCTCGCGTACCGGTAAGGCATCACGTCTGAGTATTTCTGAAAAGTAAATATTATTCGACGCCTTGAAAACGGCGCAAATATTAAGGAAATTGCTGGAAAATGTAAGGTAATATTTATTTATTAACTTATTATTTCATTAACTTGTTCATTTATTCATTCATTTAATTCTGTGGCCGGGAGGAAAAAGGTCTTACGTCATTTTTTAAATGACATTTTTATATATTCTGAAAGCGGAAACAATTCTCTACAATGTGGTAAAATGGCTAAAGTCAAATAAGACTCCTGACTGGATTTATAGATCATTACCAAATGCCCTAAGTACTTTTTGAATCAAGCACACACAGAATAAAGGACTTAAGAATAGGCTATTTAATACTTTATTCCTTACAAACCATCACATGTTTACTTTCCATGCTCCCCTATTAAAAAGGTCTAAATTGTATTTTACCCATTTTATCATATACTGATGCCCTTTTCTTTTAAAACTTTAAGCACCAGAGTAAACAGTCCCATAATTGTTTAAGACCCATTTTGGATTCCTATTAATTTACATTTCTTATATTTTATTTTGACGTGAAAAAGGTCTTATGTTTAATAGTCCCTTCTACTCAGTTTGGCTTCTAGTCTTAAAAGGGCTTAAGTGCGGCTATTTTTGGAAATAATCATGAAAATTGTTAAATGATCAACATAACCTATTTTAGAAGAAATATAAACAAATATTATCCAGGAAAAATCTCTTAATTAAAAAAACTCTACAATTGACACCAATTTCAATCTTTCTACTGCTTTCCTGAAGAGTATAAAATTTTTACTTAAGACCTTTTTCCTCCCGGCCACAGAATTAATTGATTAATTAATTAATTAATTTATTTATTTATTTACTTAATTATATTATTGTATCTAAGAAATAAAATTAATTTGCATTAACGTTGTGTCTGATTCGCTTCTTATAATGAATTAACAACTCTTAAATATCCATTGTCGTATGATTGATTTTTAATTGTCCATAATATTCCTTGACTTTCATGCTGTACCTAAACATGATCCTTGCCGATTGCAGGGGACTTGGTCCGCGTGTTATATCTAAGTAGATAAACATTGGCTTTCTCTTTGTAATATTGTCCTTTCAGAGATGTGTGTGCCGATGGACTATTTTTTTATTATTTAACGACGCTGTATCAACTACGAAGTTATTTAGCGTCGATGGAATTGGTGATAGCGAGATGAGACCGAGGATTCGCCATAGATTACCTGACATTTGCCTTGTGGTTGGGAAAAACCTCGGAAAAAACCCAACCAGTTAATCAGCCCAAGCAAACTATTCCTTGAATGTCAAAAAATGAGATTACCATGATATGACACTTCTTGCAGATGCACTTTGAGTGTTGGATCACTATTGAGCAGGCTATATACCACCAGACCTAACGGAATACAGATTAATTTAAGTCTATCCGTACGAATCTATGGCATTTGTAAGTGCAGCCACATGAACTAAAGGATAGTTTGTGAAAGTGAATAGCAGAAAAAGTGGCTTTAATATTAATTCAGCCATACTTAACGCAATCATCTCTGGAAAGAGCATTCTTCATAGCAATTAGTAATTCAATAAAAAAGGCAAATATTGATACATCGCTCTCCATATAAGCGTGGAATGAAAGTCTTGCTATGTGCACGAAATTAACTCTTCATTAACATCTTTCTTAAGAGGTTATGAAGCGTGTGAGTAGGTTGCCAATCACTTCTTCCCTTCCTTCAATTTACAGTAGTAAAGCCAATATTTGTCTTATAACGTTCGGTTTCCTTAAAGTTTATCTCAATTAAAACGAAGTTTACATAGCCTTATGAAACCGCAAGAAATCGATTCGCTTCAGAGGGGTTCTAGCTGTTGTTGGTTATATTCTCTCAGGCTTTCACTTACTGCCATAGCCGAAAGATATTTACCAGTTATTTTCAGTTATGAATACCATCTGGAGTTGTCATGCTGGCTGTAATGTGGATTTTCTTAGAAAGAAAAATGAAATACAGACTGTTGAGTGTTATTCTGAATGCTACGATGTCAAAATATACGTGTTACGGATCATACTTTACGCAAGACACACGCTCGACAAAACAAGTTAAATTAAATTAAACAATAAAAGTGAATGTAATATAGTCAACTCCGGATATAGTGAACCCCTGCGGACTTGCACATTTCCTTCACTATATCCGAGGTTCATTATATCTGAAGTCTCTCTCCCCTAACCTTAAATGATAAGAATGAATAAAATCGTGAAGAAGAAAATGAAATACTATACAGTAATTAAAATGTTTCGTTTTTGTGGAATGGATTAGCTACACTATATACTGTTACTCACAGTTGATTTCTTGAACCATGCTGTCGACTCACGTCCGCTTGCGAGAAACCACGTTCAATGTCACTTATAATATTCGCCTAATCTTCCAAAAAAAAAAAAAAACAAACAAACAAAACACTTTACGCTTCGACATTTTTACACAGTAGGCGTATATTCACTGTTCGAACACTAGAAACAGACTGATCAGGTACAAATGACAAACGCTGTTACTGTGTGACAGCCTTGGAATTTCTCGGGTCATTTAATGAAAATTGGAAGGGGTAGATGGAGTTTGAAAGCCACCGGAATCTTACCTTCGTTTATGCTCTGGACATAATGTCCGTCCTCTCTTAATAAAAACAAAAAATTTCATTTTCTGTGTTTCGATGCTATTCGTCATAATGAAAATACTTCCGAGAACAAAAGGCAACCCTTTGACGGTGGAGGATTAGAAATAAGAGTAGTGTGCCTGAGAACAGAATGGCAACCCTTCGACCGTGAAGTGAGGCAAGGTCGTCACGCGTTGCCTGGATTTATAGTACAGCTCATTGTCTAGTAATCACTAATCCTACCCTTGTCTTTTGACTAAAGGAATAAGAAACTTAGAATGTTGTTCTCAACATATTCAGTTTTATACAAGAAGGTGTGACTTCAAATAAGAATTTGTCAGGATACAACTCTTGTAACTTCAATTTTTAATGTTCACTATAACCGAAGTGAGGGTTCACTATAAACGGAAATATTAATGTACTTTTTAATGTATGCGGGTCGAGACCAACGAGTCCACACCTGTGGAGTAACGGTCAGCCCGTCTGGCCGCGAAACCAGGTGGCCCGGGTTCGATTCCCGGTCGGGGCAAGTTACCTGGTTGAGGTTTTTCCAGGGTTTTTCCTCAACCCAAGATGAGCAAATGCTGGGTAACTTTCGGTGCTGGACCCCGGACTCATTTCACCGGCATTATCACCTTCATCTCGTTCAGACGCTAAATTACCTAAGCCGTTGATAAAGCGTCGTAAAATAACCTACTAAAATAAAAAAAGAGACCAACGATTTAGGTTCACTATAGCCGAATGTTCACTATAACCGAGTTCACTATATCCAGAGTTGGCAGTATTATCTAATCCTGTACCCGCACGCAGTTCCACGCGTTTTGTCGCAGTCTGTGTTTCCTCCTCAAGTTTAATTTCTAAGCTCAATAGCATTTGTTATCAAATCAGAATTTTGAGGACGATAATAAATCACGATGTATTAATGTCTTATTATTTCGCACACGTCGAGTCAAGGCTTTCATATGGTATTTGTTTTTGGGGATCTGGAACCATGCTGAATGATATATTTATTGCTCAAAAGCGTATTGTCAGATGCATAGCGGGCGTTGACAGTAGGACTTCTTGTAGGGAACATTTTTTACAATATAATATTCTTACTGTTTATGGTTTATACATTTTTAATGTTTTACTACTAATTTATAAAAATCTGTCTGATTTTCATCAAAATTGTGTTTTCCATACCTACGACACTCGTAACAAAAATAGTTTAACTATTCCAGTTCACCACTTTACAAACACTAGTAGAACATATATGGTCTTTGGTATTAAAATATACAACATTTTGCCTGATGACATCAAATATACAAAAAATTCTCTGAAATTTAAGAATTATATAAAAACGAAATTAATAAAATTGTGTCCCTACAGTCTTGAGGATGCACGCATGGGCCGTTGAAATGGATAATGTGTTTTTTTTTATATTTGACTTATTCTACATTAAATTGTAATTGTATATATTTGACCATGTCTATGCATACATTATGCCATCGACAATAAAGTTCTATCTATCTATCTATCTATCTATCTATCTATCTATCTATCTATCTATCTATCTATCTATCTATCTATCTATCTATCTATCTATCTATCTATCTATCTATCTATCTATCTATCTATCTATCTATCTATCTATCTATCTATCTATCTATCTATCTATCTATCTATCTATCTGTCTGTCTGTCTGTCTGTCTGTCTGTCTGTCTGTCTGTCTGTCTGTCTGTCTGTCTGTCTGTCTGTCTGTCTGTCTGTCTGTCTGTCTGTCTGTCTGTCTGTCTGTCTGTCTGTCTGTCTGTCTGTCTGTCTGTCTGTCTGTCTGTCTGTCTGTCTGTCTGTCTGTCTGTCTGTCTGTCTGTCTGTCTGTCTGTCTGTCTGTCTGTCTGTCTGTCTGTCTGTCTGTCTGTCTGTCTGTCTGTCTGTCTGTCTGTCTGTCTGTCTGTCTGTCTGTCTGTCTGTCTGTCTGTCTGTCTGTCTGTCTATCTATCTGTCTGTCTATCTATCTATCTGTCTATCTATCTATCTGTCTATCTATCTGTCTGTCTATCTATCTATCTATCTATCTATCTATCTATCTATCTATCTATCTATCTATCTATCTATCTATCTATCTATCTATCTATCTATCTATCTATCTATCTATCTATCTATCTATATCTATATCTATCTCTATCTATCTATCTATCTATCTATCTATAGCATTTTTTTAACGCAAAGACGACTTTTTTCGACGTACAGTTGATTAAGAATCTAACATTTTATCGTAACACGAAGTTCAAGAATTCTCAGCTAGATGCAGCTCATGACGGAGCGTAAGCTCAATGCCATCTGTCAAGTGTCGCGTAATCTACTTGCAAGTGAATAAGCGTCGAGTTTTATGTAATAGGGTTAGGAAGAAGCGCTGCTGTAAGTGAAACTGCTTGTATATACTGTACTTCGTAACTAAAACCTTACCACGCAGCAGTCACGTTGTTCTTCGGTCACAATATAAACTTCTTTTGGACTTTCCCTAAGTTAGTGAAGTTATGGGAGTTTCGACTTGTTACAGATCTTCTGGAGATCGTCCGATCACATACAACTTAGCGGTACTTTTCTTTTTAACTTTTTTATATTTACGTGTCTCTCGTTCCTTCTTTTGAGTTGAAGTGTTTATATTTTAAGAAAATTCTTTCTCTATACTGAAGCGTTTTACATAATATAACCAGAAAGAACTTTTGACAAATTCTGTCTGCACCTACATAAACTTACTTAAATTCGTTTTCTTTGCTGTTGTGTATTTGTAACGCGTTTGACGTGAAACAAGATGGCACAGGTTTTTTTATTTATTTTTTATGACGAAAAATGGGAAATTAGTGTTTCAATATTGGGTCTATATGGTTGAGTTTCTCTCGGAGTATATCAAATGGACAAACATAAAAGAGAAATATCGGAATTTTTGTATAATATACTTATCCTGCTTGGATAGACCAACACTTGTTCATCTCTGCGATCTGCCTGCATGCATTCTTCCTTTAGATTGGCAGTAGAGGTGTTTATCGGATGGAAAAAGTAACATCCCTATGCACTGCAGTGTAAATACTTTTTTTCTGCACCCGTGATGGAATGAGTTGCGAGACCGAGCCGGTCCCACCATCTGCCACACTGCGCATTCTTCTCTATTTTTCTGATCCGTCTACCATTCCTCTGATGGTGATTTGCCGTTCCTATTAGATCTATATATTTATGAGTCATATCTGCGTCAGGCTAGGAGGTGTTTCATTTATACAGAACTATGAGCCCTCTAGAACTCATCACTACTGCCATCTAGCAGTCTTTCGACAAACAGCAAGAAACGTCTATTGCGACGGACGGCGGGTTTGATGCCACACAAACACAAGAGATACCATATTTTTCGAACCGTAGATGATAATGGAAGGGGAATTGTGCAGACTGTTGGAATGACACGGGAAAAACGGAAGAACTCCGGGAAAAGCCCTCACAACCTTGCTTTTGTCCTCCACAAATACAGCTTCGCATCGCCGAGCTTTGAATTCGTATCAACTGTCGTCGCAGGACAACGCTGCGTCAACTGATCTGCCAAGGCGGCTTTGCTTGGTAGTGAATAATGGACTTGTTTCTGTTTTCTGCTTTCTTCCTCTGAATTTTATTGTTCCTGTATTTTTTATTTGTCGGGTATTTATTACATAATTTTCTTATTTCATCATTAGATAGCTGCAATTGTGCAGAAAAATATAGAAAAGTAGGACACAAACGTACGATAAAAGGACTATATTAGATTTATTGCTAGTGTTGCGCGTGAGGTAAGGAACTGTAATATGAGATGATCTCCTATTTGAGACCCCAGTATATTTTATGAAGTTTGTGTGTGTCACTTACGTGATTCGGATTCCTCATATTGCGGATAGATTGCAGGACTGTGGCCCTTTTCAAATTGCACATCACTTCAGCGGGCCACGCTGTGCATGATGTATATCTATGGAGAGTTATGTTGTGTATTAGGGTGAGTTTATGTGTAGGTATTCATGTAAGTGTAGCGTATGGAATGGTGGTATGGAGTGCCGGCACATAACTTACTCCTGTTAAATAGCTCCGTGGAGGCCGCCAGGCTTAACTTCCCCGTCTTACGAACAAATCACTATCAACAGTGACATACCTTCTCTTCATATGCACTGCGGAGAGATTTCAGATTTAATCTAGGCATATTTGTGCACAATCTAGTGATTAGAAGTTGTGCACCGCCAGCTCTCCTATTTCCGAGGTAGAAATTTTACACGAAAATCTGTGACTTGGCCGGGGATCGAATCCGGGCCGGTTAGCCTGGAAGGAGAGAGGCTACACATATTTAAAAAAAACACAAGACTTGCTAACATTTTTTTAATAATCTCTAGTTTAAATACTTTATTTGAACATTACAATGTTGAAACTGTGGAATTTTGTGATCCAGTGAACATTCAGTACTAAAAGAAACAAATACAGTGAAACCTCTGCATTTAGACATCCCTGTATGTTAGACATCTCATTATATTCGACATATTTCTTGGAACCGAACAAATTTCTATTCTCCTACATGTCCGATATATCCTCTATGTAGGACAACCTCAGTCCTGGAAGCTGGACATCCATTATAGTTCTATCTTGGATGATTCTCTAGTTCTGTTGCGTATTTCTGTTACCTGTTTAGAGTTGAGTTTCATTAAACCCTTTTGTTTTACAAGGACTATTAGCACAGTGAAATGAGAGGGGGCTTTTTCTTGTACAGTACAACTGTGAACCTCTTTCTGCATTCCTGAATTTACAGCTCATGCAGTTTGTCAAGACACTCGTGAGGCGCAGTAGGGGAACAACGTCTCTTTGGAGGGGGTAGAAGTAGAAGGAAAGTTCGAGGGTGTGTCTACCGAGTTCAAGGCAAAGGCTAACCCATTCCCCTATAATTCGTAAGTAGACTCATCCGATCTCGTGCGCAGATCTGTAGGAAGAGTGGGGGAGTGTCTGGACATAATGCATGAGCTGTACCCAGTTTGTTTGTTTGTTTTTTTTTTTTTTTTTTTTTGGTACTGTGGCTAAATTTGAGTATGGAGTGAAGGGGCGTTATTTTTTTAAAAACAATAAACTTAATGATGCGAAATTATTTCAGTAGGCCTGCACTGTAGAAATCATTCTCTGTTGAGGCGTTTACCTGTGAGAGTTAGTTTGTGTAGTTTGCATAGTGCCTCAATAAGAGTAGGCGTAAGCGTAAGTGGTGGAATTAACCATTGAAAGGTAGAAATAAGTTATTGATCGTTTGTGTTATGGTGTTAGTTGTAGAAAAATGCAGAAGAGTTTGGAATTTCTAAATCATCACTTTCAGACATTAGCAATAATAGAACTTCAATATTAAATGCATACTAACAAAATTTTTTTGTATGTATTTTGTTTGTATTTATTTATTTACACTGCAAATGGGTAAATGCCCGGTGGTAGTGGTAACTAATTACACTCAATAATGACAATAATAAACACCATTAATAATAAATTTAATTAATAATAAATTAATAATGCTAATAATATTAATTAATAATGATAATAATAATAGTACAATAAAACTAACAGGGGGCATCCTAAATTAAATGAAGCACGATCACTTAAAATAACATCTAAAATAAATAATCTAATTTGTATCTTAACCCTAAGTTCGAAATAAAAGCTACGAGTATGATATGCACAAGTACCTTTCAGCACTACACTCATTTCGCTGTCAACTCACTCACTGCACTGGAACTACGACACTTTTCACTGACACTATCCTGATTTCACTAACACTTCAGAAACATTTCACCGTTCAAATACTTTGCTCTACCACTATAAACTATAAAACTTCACTGACACAAATACACTTCACTGATACAACACTTCAAATAACAAATCATCAGTTATACCCTTTATTGTGCATAATATACTGTTTATTAGTAAAGTCCTTAAGCCTATTTTTAAATACATTTTTGGTTATTGGTAAAGCCTTTAATAAGTCTGCAGGTAAAGCATTCCAGTCCCTGATAGTACGATCGAGAAAAGAAAACTTTCCAGTGTCCGTCCTCTGTCTTCTTTCCCTCAATTTATGTGCGTGGTCGTTCCTTGAAGAGTAATTTGGCGGCTGCAACCTATTTCTCATTTCTCTCCAGGCAGGCTCACCTCTTTAAAAAAAAAAGAGTGCAGCAGTGGGGAAAGAAAAAGAGTTCGCAAAACTGTCAATGACGAACTAAATGACAAAGTGTTTGAATACTGTAGTTCCTTAATATTATGCACAGCAATTTCCTTTCCATCGCATGCTAAAAATTTCTACTTCTCTTTACCTTGGGCACCCTGTTAGATTGGACAGTTTCTTATTGAACTATACGTGTCCAGGTTAGAGAGGTTTCACTGTAAAATTTTATGTTTTGAAAGTTTGGAATTTATAGCATTTTGTTTTATTAAAAAGAGATCTCGTGTTTGGCATCTTTATCCTACAGACCTAGAGGGTGACTAAATTGAATATGGAAATTTGAAAAATAAGAAACAACTGGATAAACCACTTTAATACGTCAATCACTGTCATACATGTCAAAAGCAGAAGAGACACGTATGGGCGAAAATTGTTGGACAGGCCAGAGAGTGTAAAGCAGGGACAAAATTGACCGAACTAACCACTATGTTGTGATTGTATCTGATGATGATGATGATGATGATGACGACGGTAATGATGATGATGTTAGTGATACCATTTCGGATTTGAGTTCAACATGTATAATTTACTTGAGTAAGCATAATTTTCTTTTCTTAATCACTTATTTCATGATGATAATCTACAACAAGGTTACGATGCTTAGGCCCTGTTTCTTCAACATTTGTTAAATTATAACAGTGTGTTATTCCATTTTAACTGTAAACTTAACAGTTAAAGCATTTCTTCAACTACTATTAGTACTAACAAGCTGTTAAAACCCGTGTTAATTTAACTGCCCAATTTCATGCAGTTAAATCATTTAACTCTCTGTTAGCATAGAAGAATTCAAAATGGCTGGTGCGTTAGCTGCTGAACTTCTAATATCTTGATTATTTAGAAAATGATATCCATGAATACATAAACAGAGCGGATGATTTCTGTGATTTGACAGAACAGAAGTTCATACAAAGATATAGGCTATTTTCTGCCAAGCCTCACTTTTCGATTTCAACGTAGATGCGTTTGTTTGTTTATTCTCATTAATCGGTTTATACTGTAAAATTATTTCCAACAGAAGGCTTCTCTCGAACGAAGAGAAATTAGTCCCACGATTTCTTTTTGTTCCAGTGTTTTCATTTCATAGCACCAATACGTCGCTCCACGCTACTGTTATACAGATGACGGAAAGAAGCAGAAATCAAACCTAAGAGAATAGAAAGACTTCTAATCCTCTCTGAATCAAACAACGAAAACAAGCGAGAATCGCAATTGTCAGAGTTCAGAAAACAGAATTGAGCCTATATTTGGTTATAGGTTATGGTTTAAACTCTAGAATCTCTGGTCCTAACAGGGAGTTAACAAACAGAATGTTAAAGTATGAAAGATAAAGTTTAATATTTTTAAGAGAATTTATAATTTTAACTTACAGTTAATTAACGCTATGTTAGATGTAGTTCAACAAAGGTTGAAGAAACCGGGCCATAGTGTTGTTTAAATTAATGACGGCGAAATGCTTATACCACTGTCCAGTATATATAGTCACGAAGCTCAATACGTAGTAAATATGCATCCATAGAGAGTTGCTAACCACTAGAATCGCTACTATCTTCTCATTACAGACAATACGAAATAGTACCGGCACAGTCTATTGTTCCTAGCACCCTCACAACTCAAGCTTCGTGACTGTATATACTAGATTGTGCTTATACAGAGTGACTCAGGACGTTGAGAGATGACAGAATGTCTTGTCACTTCTTCATCTTCCTCCTGACTTTTTGAATTAGACTGTAGTTGTCTATTCCGATTTTCTCTTCTCCATCTTTTACAGCAGCCTTCCTTGGTGTCCTCTACAAATCCTTGGCTTATATGACGTTGATGCTTTGGGAAATCGAGAATTTTTCAGACTTTCTACATGCGAGTTCCATTTTTGTCTGTAATAGTCTATTTCTGGAACTAACCCCTACTAAAAGTATAAGGACACCCCTCCATAAGTGATGCGAGATCCCCTGATGTTTATACAGGGACCAAATGCCTGCGAAAAGTGAAATTTTTACTACAAACCCAATCAATCCATCTTCCAAACTGTGGATTATACAACAATTTGTATGTTATAAAACTTGCTGAAAAATTACGTATTTTGCAGGAAGAAAATTAATTAATCCAGAATGGGTTGACTTAGATCAATGAATTTTGTAATGGAGTTAGATATTATCCTAGATCATATATACCCAGATTGCTCGGCCTTATAAGGCTTTGACGGTAACAACTTTTGTCAGGTTTACTATGCTGTCATCTAGTTCTTACGTAAGGAGTCAGTCATGACTCCCATTAGCGATTGTACTGCCATCTCGTGTTCGTTTACGGCGGACGGGTGGCGATCCTGGCAGTTGTTTTCTTCAAAATGCTGCCGATTTTAACATAGAGATGAGCAATCTGTTACATAATATGATCTAGGATATTATCTCCAGTCATTCTTCCATCCACATGTACCAATTATAATCTGCGATTTCACGTTCACACTCACTTAATTTCGGCCTATTTTAATTTTCTTTCAAGGAAGAAATTCAACCTATCCACTCTTGAAGTAAACTCCACAGTTTATTACAAAAAAAATGGAGGGAATAAGCTGATTCACCAATGTTATCAACACCCAATGTAATGATGTAAATGGCAGTGGCGGATCCGTGAATTTCAAGCTGAAGAGAATTTTAGAAAAATGACAATTTTTCCTAAAGAAAAACAAGAAAAAGCAATCTGGATTACAATGCCTGCAATGTGGGGATAATGGTGATGCTACCGACGGACAAAGAAATTATGAAGATACTGACAATGAATGTGAAGATAATGATGATGGTAGTGCAGGTGGCGTGGGTTGTGGTGGTGGTTTTTATATATAGCCATAAAATAAAATAATGCCGAGGATATTGTATGTCTGTCTGATGGCTATGATGTCTAGGTACGTATTTCACACTGCCACAAAATAAAATATTCTACCTGCATTGGCGTAGCAAGTCGTAACAGTGATATTCTCGTTAATATTTTAGTAGTGGAAATGCTCACTACGTCTATTTGCATAATATCCTATGTTCTGCTATTCCGTGCAGTAAAATTAGGAACAAAATTTTATAAGGCCCAGCCAAGTCATGAACGCTGCTTGGAATATTTATATCTCCTTTGGGTCATTATAAATGCAGATGTGTCTGAAGAACTCCAGGTGGAGTGACCCCAGCATGTTGTGGATTGTTACTGCGCTATCCTACATTTAAGTTCGGAATAACATCGAAGAATCTTCACTGATACGGACACCGCAGACCACTGCTTATTATGTTGGTGCTCAAAATTAAGGCGATGTGCAGAAAAATGTTGGGAAGAGCTGAACATGTCGATTCGTCGTGTTGGAATAATCGAATCTCAGGCTGTTGTTGACCTCTCTTCTAACGGTTCGGGGTGCAATCTTCGACAGAAACTGTGAGATATTTTTTAAGTAGATTATTTTATGATGCTGTATCAACATCTTAGGTTATTTAGCGTGTGAATGGTATGAAGGTGATAATGCCGGTGAAATGAGTCCGAGGTCCAGCACCGAAAGTTACCTAGCATTTGCTCAAATTGGGTTGAGGAAAAACCCCGGAAAAACCTCAATCAGGTAACTTGCCCCGACCAGGATTCGAACCCGGGCCACCTGCTTTCGCGGCCAGATGCGCTAACCGTTACTCCACAGGTGTGGATTGTGAGATATCAGTGAGCAGAAAGAAGTAGTAGGTTATTATTTTACGACGCTTTATCAACATCTTAGGTTATTTAGCGTCTGAATGAGATGGTGATAATGCCGGTGAAATGAGTCCGGGGTCCAAACACCGAAAGTTACCCAGCATTTGCCCATATTGCGTTGAGGGAAAATCCGGAAAAAACCTCAACCAGGTAACTTGCCCCGACCGGGAATCGAACCCTGGCCACCTGGTTTCGCGGCCAGACATGCTAACCGTTACTCCACAGGTGTGGACGAGCAGAAAGATTGTGGGAAGAATTTTACCTGAGAACTTCCGTTTTAGCTAAATATTGATTTCATATTTGCTTCATATTTCCTGTAAAGAAATAAGCATTAAAATTATCGTTTTTACTGTATATTCTAGTAGTACTTTAAACTAACACGTATAACACAGATAGTCACCTGTTGTCATTCATCTCATCCTGCTGTGTGAGTTTCTATATTAGGGCTATTCACATTTTGGAACTTTTTATATATTTTATATATCAATAGGCCTATATATTTTCGCAAAAAAGAGGTACATATAATAGGTAAAGATAGTTTCTAAGGTAAAATTATGTACTTACACGTTCTTTAGGACCGTCAATGTCTATAATATTATGGCACCCGTCTGGAACGTTCTGGTCGCGTCTGGTTGCGCGCGCATCCAGCGAGAAGGAAAGCGCGGGGAAAAAGAAACACGAACCCCTCACGCTAGCCGCGGTGCGGAGTGAGGGGGAAGAAAAAGCGCCTGTGACTGACGGATTGTTGTGGAAGTACAGAAGCTTCGCGACGCAGAATATTCTACATGTTCGTGGTAAATTAATAACACCGTGAGTTACCGACGAAAGTCAGTCGCGAGCGAGTCAGTCTTCAGTCAGCCTTCACGTCTTGTCTTGGACAGCGGCGACATATCCGGAGGATCTGAGTTCGACGTGCAGTGAACTTGAGTGAGTCCGTAATTGTGGCAGTATCCAGGCGAATGCAACGTATCCGGAGAACTTGAGTTCGACGTGCAGTGAACTTGAGTGAGTCCGTAACTGTGGCAGTATCCAGGCTAAAGCGACGTATCCGGAGGATCTGAGTTCGACGTGCAAGAAGTACATTGTTGCACGTGTATTGTCATTGTCGCTGTGTGGAGTGCAATACCAACTACTGTGTTGCTGGGTTGAATGGAATACCCATTATTGTAGGGCGAGTTATTAAGAATAAAGTCACGTTGTTGACAGGTGTGGTGGTTAAAAGTAGAATAAACGTTACAATATATTTTCATAAATCCTGGATTTATGAATTTATTTTCTGGTATTACATGACGAATAACATAAGTTTTTGCCTAAAGTCCGAGGTCTAGTCGTGACTATGATTTTCTTTGGCTGTGAGCATTAATTGAGGCGCTGGATGCAATAACAGCTTAACTCTACTTAAGTCGTTAATCTTCCATGTCTTCTATATCGACTGTCAAAATTGTATTCCATTTCGTTGACTCTTAACGACAGGAGAGTTCAATATGTGAAGTGCAATGTTGCGTGAAAAGGTTCAAAATTCGCAATACGAAAGTAAGTTCTTATGTTACACTCATGTTTAATACATCAGGGTCTTTGGCAGTATTATGTATTTACAATAGTGTTTTCCGGCCATTCACTTTTTCAGCAAGACATAATATTCTCGTGTCACCAAAGAAGAGCTTAATCTAATAAAAATAAAAAATAAAATAAAATAAATGAAACCTCGCCTTGGTTTAAAATTATCAAAGACTATTTCGTTTATATGATTATATGACGTCATTCCATTTTCGGCAAATGAAGTGTAATCAAATTTTCAATTCTAACCAATCATTGTCATACATCGCGATAATTTCTGCAGTTTCCATTTATCACTATCAGTTTATCGCATGGTCGTTCTTTTGTTTAGTCAGTGTCGCCAACCGTTTCCACGTAAATCGATGAGCATGAATCCATTGTACTAAATAAAGTGCGAAATCCTACTTCCACATCTACATCTTTATCTTCTAATTCCATGTCCATTGTATCTAAATAAAATGACACTCCTTCATAACAATTCTTCATTTAATTAATGTATTAATCATGTTACTTGTAATTATACTATAAAATGTTTAAATTAAATTATGATTTCAGCAGATAATGAAAAGGTATTTTCTTTTAATAACAAGAAAAAAGTGCAATGTAATTAGCATTTTAAAACTTGTATTTCGTATTTCTCAAATGGAATTACTGAATAACATTCAATTTCTTTATTGCTGTAATCGTTATTCATCTATTTCGACTCCACAATGTCGGAATAGGTTAAGTATTAATAAATTTACAATTATTTACATTTTGTGAGCGTAGTTTAGAGATATATCATTTAAATTTTAATTTTATTCACGAAATAGTCCTAATAAATGTCACTCGAGGTCTGAGATTTCCCGAATAAGTCCACTCGCTTCGTTCGTGGATTTATCAGCAGATCCCAGACCTCTTGTGACATTACTATAGATAAATTATATTATTCCATTATTGAAATTCTTGATATCAGAAAATGCATGTTCTCTTCAAAATATTTTGGATTATGGATGGATATCATCCTGAAAGTGAAATCAGTGAACATGAATAAGATTATTTTTCACTATAGTAGAGAAGTTTTCATTTGTAGCATAGTTTCAGAACTGATTTTCTTAATACAGCTTCTATTTTTCTTATTAGAAATTTAAAAGAAAAGTTATTTTGTTACTACAACATATTTGTATAAAAATGTAAGAGCTTATCGGCTAAAAATTCTTATTGAGTATTATTTTGGTAAGCTGAAGACTTAATGTACTATTATTTCTTATTGTTCATTCAATAAAATTCGTGTATGTTAGTGAAATAACACTTTTCTACCGGTTTAATGCCTGCGTTCTCTAATTTAAGAAGTCTCAGACTTTCTACGCAATAACGGCTTGAGTTATCCATACTTTATTTAACTGGTATTGAATTTGAATAATTTATACAGTCTAAAATACGAGTATTATACAAAAATAAATCTTTGACATTGTTCTTCTCAAAACAAGGGTTTTCAACTTAAGCTGTTGTTGCACCCAGCTACTGAATTATTGTCTAGTTTAAACGAGATAATAACACTGAACTTTTTATATTATTTTTCTTACTAAAATGTGACTATTTGAACAGTATACTAGCCACTTGAAAGTGAGCAGGAACTGTCCATTGTTGTTTTTAAAGACAAAACAAATTGACGTCGCCATTAACCTATTGACCACTTCCTGATTTATAGTGCAATTTGTGCAGTACTAGTTTATCAGAAGATGCACGTCGTTGGAGCGGATCTCGTTGTTAGCCAGATGTTACGAACAGAATAACTCCTCTTTGATCATACGTTCGGTAATTGCAATGGGCAGGGGTGCTCAAACCCGTACCTGTTCGACATTTACTCTTTCTCCTACTCTTGTGTAACATGTACAGGGTGGACGCAAAGTCCCGTTGCCCCTATAACCTCAAATATACACACTATGTAATTCCGATCATAATATACAGGGACATCATTTTATTTTTACTTCAGTTTTCATTGTACCTGAGTTTTTGAATGTATTTCACTCCCACCCTCTCTACTAGTAAACTTCCAACCGTTTTCCACATAGAACCAAGGCCGTCTATGCAGTCAAAGTCGCTTTACGGTCATAGTAAACAGTACTGAGTTAGTGAGTATGGTACATTCCGGGAATATGTTCGCGTTTTCCAGTGACGAAAGCGCTTTCAATATTGAATCATATTTTCGCACAGGTACTGTCGTCCGTTTGCCTATGTCGCAACCCAGTTTCCCCCCCACCCGCTTCTACTCGCCCCTCTGTAAAGACTAGTGGCTGAGCTCGCTTACCTCTTTTCTGAAATCATTGATTTCTGTTAGGAATTGGACGTCTACGTAATATTATACAACTGATTAAAATAACTTAAATAAAAGGACCTCGTTAAGTAATTAACTGTCACTTGATTTCCCTCCTTTCTACGACTCTGCGTAAAAACCACTTGGACGGACAGTAGATAGCATGTCTGAGTAATTTTATCTTTTCGGACCTGGCAGAAGTGAAGATTGAATTTAAGTACGTAAAGTATTCTTTTATGGAGTAGGTACAGAATTATTTCAACATGAGTTACTGGTAGAAGGACGAAACTGGTAATTGGAATTAGGTACAATAGTCTATAGTGCGATAATATGCACAAAAGGACTGAAGCCTGTATCGAAATGAACGGCCACCATTTTAAAAAATGTGTTTAAATATCCATATTATGATTATTTTTCAATTTAACCTCATTCTCTACATTGTACGCTAATGTGCTGTAGACAGTATAATATACACTGCATAATGAATATGTCCGAATGGTTAGCTCAGTTCGTGAGTAAAAACACTTGTTAATACAGTACTGTATTTTGATTAAACAAAAATCTAATGAAAATTATCAAACTCAAAATTACGATATTTCCTAATTTACATACATGGATGAACTACTTTTCTTCTCTCCTATACCTAGTAAAGTGATTTGTTTGTATTTTACGCAGTATCATTGAATTCCAGTCGTGGAGAGGGTAGCAAACGGTGTTTCCTGTTCTCAACCGCTAATCCAAAGGTATAGCCAGGTTAATATTAGAAACGTTAGTAAAAATAAAATGATGTCCCTGTACATCCACTTTACACTAACTGTGTGTCCAAAGAGTCAGTATGTCTCCCTTCATTCTCCTCACACAAAATAATGCGTCAATGTGACATTCGCCTCAGCATTGTTGGTGTAATCTGTTGGAAGCGCGTCACACGGCGTCCTTCAATTCGTCAACGGTGTCTTGCCATTCCTATGCAACAGTTCTCTTGATGTAACCCCACAGCGCATTGTCACAGGTTGTGAGGTCAGGGCTGCGTGGTGGCCAGTCGAGAGAAGCTGGTAAGATGGATGACTGATGGCCAGTCCAGCGTCTGAATAGGTTAAGTATTCGTAAATATATAATTATTAACATTTTGTGAGCGAATTTTAGGGATATATTATTTACATTTTGATTTTAATCACGAAATAGTCCTAATAAATGTCACTCGAGGTCTGAGATTTGCCGATAAAACCACGAGCGAGATAATAGATACCTACAATAAATAAAATTTCAGTGAAACATAGTGAAAAAAAATTGTTGTAAGCCGGGACTACAATCGAAATGTCGTTTCATATGAAAAAAAAAAAGTTATATTGCATATCCTTCATTAATTACTTTTCTTATTTTAGACACATACTCACCATTTATAAACCGAAAAATAAAAATAAATCTTTCAGACCAACATGACTGTAGTTTTATTCCCGAAACGGGGTGACGTATTCTGTGTGCCGGTGGTAGTAGGGTCAGTTATCTTTATATTTCGATATATTATTTCAATGTACCGAAGTACATATGATATTTCCATGCAGATATTCTGCGTCATCATACGATGTAAGAGTAATGGAACGGAGAAAAATTCTCTCCGGCGCCGGGATTTGAACCCGGGTTTTCAGCTCTACGTGCTGATGCTTTATCCACTAAGCCACACCGGATACAACCCCGACGCCGAACAGAATCGTCTCTGATTGAGTTCCAACTCTTGGGTTCCCTCTAGTGGCCGCCCTTTGCACTACGTCATAGATGTCTATGAACATCGGACCGAAGTCCACACATGTGCTCAGGTGCACTCGTTATGAGTGACTAGTTGGCCGGGATCCGACGGAATAAGCGCCGTCTTAAATCACTTCGTGATTTACGCATATCATATATTATTTCAATGTACCGAAGTACATATGATATTTCCATGCAGATATTCTGCGTCATCATACGATGGAAGAGTAATGGAACGGAGAAAAATTCTCTCCGGCGCCGGGATTTGAACCCGGGTTTTCAGCTCTACGTGCTGATGCTTTATCCACTAAGCCACACCGGATACAACCCCGACGCCGAACAGAATCGTCTCTGATTGAGTTCCAACTCTTGGGTTCCCTCTAGTGGCCGCCCTTTGCACTACGTCATAGATGTCTATGAACATCGGACCGAAGTCCACACATGTGCTCAGGTGCACTCGTTATGAGTGACTAGTTGGCCGGGATCCGACGGAATAAGCGCCGTCTTAAATCACTTCGTGATTTACGCATATCATATATTATTTCAATGTACCGAAGTACATATGATATTTCCATGCAGATATTCTGCGTCATCATACGATGGAAGAGTAATGGAACGGAGAAAAATTCTCTCCGGCGCCGGGATTTGAACCCGGGTTTTCAGCTCTACGTGCTGATGCTTTATCCACTAAGCCACACCGGATACAACCCCGACGCCGAACAGAATCGTCTCTGATTGAGTTCCAACTCTTGGGTTCCCTCTAGTGGCCGCCCTTTGCACTACGTCATAGATGTCTATGAACATCGGACCGAAGTCCACACATGTGCTCAGGTGCACTCGTTATGAGTGACTAGTTGGCCGGGATCCGACGGAATAAGCGCCGTCTTAAATCACTTCGTGATTTACGCATATCATATATTATTTCAATGTACCGAAGTACATATGATATTTCCATGCAGATATTCTGCGTCATCATACGATGGAAGAGTAATGGAACGGAGAAAAATTCTCTCCGGCGCCGGGATTTGAACCCGGGTTTTCAGCTCTACGTGCTGATGCTTTATCCACTAAGCCACACCGGATACAACCCCGACGCCGAACAGAATCGTCTCTGATTGAGTTCCAACTCTTGGGTTCCCTCTAGTGGCCGCCCTTTGCACTACGTCATAGATGTCTATGAACATCGGACCGAAGTCCACACATGTGCTCAGGTGCACTCGTTATGAGTGACTAGTTGGCAGGGATCCGACGGAATAAGCGCCATCTTAAATCACTTCGTGATTTACGCATATCATATATTATTTCAATGTACCGAAGTACATATGATATTTCCATGCAGATATTCTGCGTCATCATACGATGCAAGAGTAATGGAACGGAGAAAAATTCTCTCCGGCGCCGGGATTTGAACCCGGGTTTTCAGCTCTACGTGCTGATGCTTTATCCACTAAGCCACACCGGATACAACCCCGACGCCGAACAGAATCGTCTCTGATTGAGTTCCAACTCTTGGGTTCCCTCTAGTGGCCGCCCTTTGCACTACGTCATAGATGTCTATGAACATCGGACCGAAGTCCACACATGTGCTCAGGTGCACTCGTTATGAGTGACTAGTTGGCCGGGATCCGACGGAATAAGCTCCGTCCGGTGTGCCTTAGTGGATAAAGCATCAGCACGTAGAGCTGAAAACCCGGGTTCAAATCCCGGCGCCGGAGAGAATTTTTCTCCGTTCCATTACTCTTCCATCGTATGATGACGCAGAATATCTGCATGGAAATATCATATGTACTTCGGTACATTGAAATAATATATGATATGCGTAAATCACGAAGTGATTTAAGACGGCGCTTATTCCGTCGGATCCCAGCCAACTAGTCACTCATAACGAGTGCACCTGAGCACATGTGTGGACTTCGGTCCGATGTTCATAGACATCTATGACGTAGTGCAAAGGGCGGCCACTAGAGGGAACCCAAGAGTTGGAACTCAATCAGAGACGATTCTGTTCGGCGTCGGGGTTGTATCCGGTGTGGCTTAGTGGATAAAGCATCAGCACGTAGAGCTGAAAACCCGGGTTCAAATCCCGGCGCCGGAGAGAATTTTTCTCCGTTCCATTACTCTTCCATCGTATGATGACGCAGAATATCTGCATGGAAATATCATATGTACGTCGGTACATTGAAATAATATATGATATGCGTAAATCACGAAGTGATTTAAGACGGCGCTTATTCCGTCGGATCCCGGCCAACTAGTCACTCATAACGAGTGCACCTGAGCACATGTGTGGACTTCGGTCCGATGTTCATAGACATCTATGACGTAGTGCAAAGGGCGGCCACTAGAGGGAACCCAAGAGTTGGAACTCAATCAGAGACGATTCTGTTCGGCGTCGGGGTTGTATCCGGTGTGGCTTAGTGGATAAAGCATCAGCACGTAGAGCTGAAAACCCGGGTTCAAATCCCGGCGCCGGAGAGAATTTTTCTCCGTTCCATTACTCTTCCATCGTTTATATTTCGAGATAAAATCTACCCTCGTTACATTTTTTGTCGCCTTATGGAATCACTGCAACCACTGACTAAACGTTATTTATATTAGCAAAGTAAATATTTATTTGATTTCCATGTAAATTGCTGGAAAATGAATCATTTTTAAACGCTATAAAATTAATAGGAATTAGAGAAAATGTTTTTAATGACCTCAAAGATGAAAACAAAAAATAACCTTTAAAGAAAACAGCGGTTACCATGCGGCATAATAATAGTAGACTACTACAGGTACATTGAAGTAGACCACACAACTTTTAGTATTAACTAATTTCCTTTTAACAGCTGTGAGCGGGTCTAGGAATTCTCGTCACCGGATATGTCCTCATTATACCTTGTTGTCACCGATTACATTTTAGTCAGCGGCGTTCTCGTCACCCATTATATTTTAGTCAGCAGCGTTCTCGTCACCGATTACATTTAATAATTTATCAATGTTTTATTGGAAAAATGTAATGACATTTAAATGCCATTGTAAGGTTGTTTCTGTGGTTACGCATATAAGTATAATGAGATTTAAATGCCATTGTAAGGTTCTTTCTGTGGTTACGCATATAAGTATAATGAGATTTAAATGCCATTGTAAGGTTGTTTCTGTGGTTACGCATATAAGAATAATGAGATTTAAATATCATTATAAGGTTGTTTCCGTGGTTACGCATATAAGTATAATGAGATTTAAATGTCATTGTAAAATTGTTTCCGTGGTTACGCATATAAGTATAATGAGATTTAAATGTCATTGTAAGGTTGTTTCTGTGGTTACGCATATAAGTATAATGAGATTTAAATGTCATTGTAAGGTTGTTTCCGTGGTTACGCATATGAATATAATGAGATTTAAATGTCATTGTAAGGTTGTTTCCGTGGTTATGCATATAAGTATAATGAGATTTAAATGCCATTGTAAGGTTGTTTCCGTGGTTACGCAAATAAGTATAATGAGATTTAAATGTCATTGTAAAATTGTTTCCGTGGTTACGCATATAAGTATAATGAGATTTAAATGCCATTGTAAGGTTGTTTCCGTGGTTACGCATATAAGTATAATGAGATTTAAATGCCATTGTAAGGTTGTTTCCGTGGTTACGCATATAAGTATAATGAGATTTAAATGCCATTGTAAGGTTGTTTCTGTGGTTACGCATATAAGTATAATGAGATTTAAATGTCATTGTAAGGTTGTTTCCGTGGTTACGCATATTAGTATAATGAGATTTAAATGTCATTGTAATGTTGTTTCCGTGGTTACGCATATAAGTATAATGAGATTTAAATGCCATTGTAAGGTTGTTTCCATGGTTACGCATATAAGTATAATGAGATTTAAATGTCATTGTAAGGTTGTTTCCGTGGTTACGCATATAAGAATAATGAGATTTAAATATCATTGTAAGGTTGTTTCCGTGGTTACGCATATAAGTATAATGAGATTTAAATGTCATTGTAAAATTGTTTCCGTGGTTACGCATATATGTATAATGAGATTTAAATGTCATTGTAAGGTTGTTTCTGTGGTTACGCATATAAGTATAATGAGATTTAAATGCCATTGTAAGGTTGTTTCTGTGGTTACGCATATAAGTATAATGAGATTTAAATGCCATTGTAAGGTTGTTTCCGTGGTTACGCATATAAGAATAATGAGATTTAAATGTCATTGTAAGGTTGTTTCCGTGGTTACGCATATAAGGATAATTAGATTTAAATATCATTGTAAGGTTGTTTCCGTGGTTACGCATATACGTATAATGAGATTTAAATGTCATTGTAAAATTGTTTCCGTGGTTACGCATATAAGTATAATGAGATTTAAATGTCATTGTAAGGTTGTTTCCTTGGTTACGCATATAAGTATAATGAGATTTAAATGTCATTGTAAGGTTGTTTCCGTGGTTACGCATATAAGTATAATGAGATTTAAATGCCATTGTAATGTTGTTTCCGTGGTTACGCATATAAGTATAATGAGATTTAAATGCCATTGTAAGGTTGTTTCCGTGGTTACGCATATAAGTGTAATGAGATTTAAATGTCATTGTAAGGTTGTTTCCGTGGTTACGCATATAAGAATAATGAGATTTAAATATCATTGTAAGGTTGTTTCCGTGGTTACGCATATAAGTATAATGAGATTTAAATGTCATTGTAAAATTGTTTCCGTGGTTACGCATATAAGTATAATGAGATTTAAATGTCATTGTAAGGTTGTTTCCGTGGTTACGCATATAAGAATAATGAGATTTAAATATCATTGTAAGGTTGTTTCCGTGGTTACGCATATGAGTATAATGAGATTTAAATGTCATTGTAAAATTGTTTCCGTGGTTACGCATATAAGTATAATGAGATTTAAATGTCATTGTAAGGTTGTTTCCGTGGTTACGCATATAAGAATAATGAGATTTAAATGTCATTGTAAGATTGTTTCCGTGGTTACGCATATAAGTATAATGAGATTTAAATGTCATTGTAAGGTTGTTTCCCTGGTTACGCGTATAAGTATAATGAGATTTAAATGTCTTTGTAAGGTTGTTTCCGTGGTTACGCATATAAGTATTTGGAAAAAAATTTAGGTGTAAGGTGACGTTCTTACTTATTTTAGTTATTATTAAACTTATTGTACTGATGGAGCATCACGAAGCTGAATTTCGATTCAGGGGGCTTTAGGGTTATTGAGAAGGTCACTCCCACCCCGTAAAGAGAAGAAAGTGGAGTTTAGACAGAAGGATTAGTGGGATGCAGAACGATACCCTGATTGTAAAGATGATGTTCTTACATACCTCAGAGCCATCGGACACAATTTAGGTGACAATTTTGAAACATAAATCATGTAACATTTTATGCTATGTGGCAATTTTGAAACATTAATCATAAAACATTTTTTATGCTGTACTTGTGGATATTTTACTTCTCATAATAAATTATTACTGTTAAGAAAATGTGTACTGGGGACCAAAATATCGGGTGACCAAAATGTCGAAGTGACCAAAACGCCGTGTGACAAAATTGCAGTGACTAGATGGTACAATGACAAGAATTCCGTTGACGAGAATTCCATTTCTCCTGTAAACACCTCAAATCTCATTTACTCCGCAAACAACTAACCTTGCTTTTCGTATCTAGGAACTGTCATCTGAAAGCCAAGGCAAATTCGTATTTTATGGTAGAAAATTAAGTGACCATGTTGATTTGTTTATTCGTCTGCCATTTCTTCCTTTCAACCTAGTACTTTCTTAAATTGATTGTCATGATAGTCTTCTTCCGCTAGTTCAGGTACAATATAGTGCAATCTAGGGTCTTAGACAGACTCTTCTCTCCACGAACAAGTACGGTGACCCGTGGGTTTGTAATATCGTAGGACTGGTTGTCCACTACCAGAAGAAACAAGTGAGGGTAGGATACAGAGGCCTATTGTTTTCCTGCAGGGTCCGTTGTAATCTAAAAGCTGGTTCATAATAAACCGGGAACGGAAACGAGAACGAGAACGGAAATATTGTTAAACTAAATGTATTTAAATGTAAGCTTTCACAATAGTTAATTGTGAATGTTCATATTTAAATACATTTATTTTAACATTATTTCCGTTCTCGTTCTCGTTTCCGTTCCCGGTTTATTATGAATCAGCTTTATCATCGCTCGTTATTACGGGAATCTGCATCAAACGAAACGTATGAAGCGAGCTCCTGTAACTGTGAAATGCACCTGCTACTGCCAGTTCATGCAAATATTTGCCCAGTACAAATAGATATGTTGGAATCATGTTGGAGTTATAGAATCCTCCAAACTTGAAAACCGGTAGCACAGCATGCAACACTGAAAATTAATTTACTGTGTACAATTCTCTTGCCATTAAACACCGAAAGGTTTTTCTTTCTCCTACAAATTAATTCGTCAACGAGATCAGAACGTAATAAGAATTGGACAGCACGTCACTTTTCAATAATACAGTTGGATCTAGGATTATCTTTATTTTTTAAAACCATAATCCGTTTAGAAACCCTTAAATATTTAAATCTGTTTCTGATGAACGTATCGATTTGATACGCAATTCTTCATATATTCCTCTGTCATACATAGGAGAAAGCCAATGTCTACCTACTTAGGTACAACACGCGGAGCAAGTCTCCTACAATCGGCAATCATCATGTTTAGGTAGAGCATGAAAGTCAAGGAATATTATGGATAGTAAAAGATAGATCATGCGGGAATAGGTATGTAAGAGTTAGTGATGGGTCGTTCGCGAACGAACTTACTCTTTTGAACGACTCTCTCCTTCGAGCTAGTAACGAGCTAGCTCGCTCGTTGAGAGATGGTCGTTCGCGAGGCACTTCCAGCTCCTTCAGCTCGCGACTCTCAACCAGCTCACAGCTCGTTTCACGACTCCCGCTCTCGAATAACCAATGGCATTCACTGTATGATCACGTGACATCTGTAGTTACTTTGAGAAAGACAGAGAAGATGAGACCGCGCCATACGCCGGTAGCGGACGGATGTGGAACTAATATTACGCGGCTTTCTATCGGCTGTCAGCTGATGTGTGTGTAGAAAAATATACGTATAACATTATAACGTTTATGTTGCAGGCTTTGTTTTTTCATCTGTTTTGTTTAACATAATACGATTGTCCCTGTTATCCTTCTGATTCCTAATGTCATAGGTTACACTATTATTGTCAGTTTGATATGTTACGCAACCAGCTCTTTGAACGATGTCGTTCGCGAGCTGTCTAGCCTCTCGTGAACGAACGAGCTAGCAGCAAGCTCGCGAACGAAAGAGCTGGCAACCAGCTCGCGAACTAAGGAGCTGTCAGCCAGCTCGTGAACGAACTGACTCTTTTGAACGACTCTCTCTTGGGAGCGCGAGGCAACGAGCTAGCTCGCGCCTAAGAGCCGGTTGGACCCATCACTAGTAAGAGTTGTTAATTCATTAAAAAAGTAAATTTGATAAAACATTACTACAAAATTAATTTAATTTAATAGAATATATCTATAAAATAAATAGATAAATAAATATATATATGGACGGGTGGGTAAATAAATAAACAAGTAAGTAAATAGATAAGTAAATAAATAAGTAGGTAAATAATAGTACATTATGCAACGAGCCTATAATGAAGGTAATTAAGAAGCGAGTATGGATATTTATGAAACGAGCGCAAACGAGTTTTATAATTTTCATACGAATTTCTTAATTACCATTATAGGCGAGTTTCATACGACTTTTTATGCTCGACCATATTTCTAACTTGATATTATTAATTTTATTTGTATCTGACCTGGACCAATGTCCCATATGTTGTGAGATGTGCGCAGACGCGAAAGTATTGATTTTTTCCGAGGAACAGATGTTCACATTGACCTTGCTAGGCCATAAGAACCTACAGAGATAACATTGAAATTAAATTAGACATTGAAAAACGAGATGACAAATTGAATTTATTTGAATATTATTTACAATTAACGCTAATTATTATAGTAACAGAACATAACCTTCTGCGACAGTATTGGATTTCCAGCCTCCGTGACTTTTCGCTAATTCTCTTTCGATTGCATATCCGAGAATAATCGATACTTGCGGTTTTATAACGGTAGAAAGCTGACCTGTCATTGGCTGAACAGTTGTAACCTGAGTCGCCATTGGCTGAAAGACCTGACCTTTAATGAGTAGGTGTACTTTAATGACATGCATTAAATGTCTGCTACCAGGTGTATAATTACTACATTTCGGCATGGTCGAGCATAAAAAGTATTATCTTAAACTCTCCAGCAATATCCTTAATATTATAGCGATGTACCGAAGTACATATGATACTTCCATGAAGAAATTCTGCGTTATCGGAAGATGAAGGATCGGTGCAACGGAGAAAAATTCTCTTCAGCACCGGGATTCGAACCTGGGTTTTCAGCTCTACGTGCTGGCGCTCTATCCACTAAGCCACACCGGATTCCAGTTCCGTTGCCGGATTGAAACCTCTCAGTTTAAGCTCCACCGTTTAGTTTCCCTTTAGTGGCCAACCCTCATGCACTGTGTCACAGATGTATGACAGTGGCACAATGTCCAACACACTAATGTGCAAAGGTGCACTCATTACGAGTGACTAAGTGGCCGGGATCCGACGGAATGACCGCCGTCTTAAATCACAAGTGATTATATACAGATATGATATTATAGCGATGTACCGAAGTACGTGTGATATTTCCATGCAGGAATTCTGCGTTATCAAGATCATACGATGAAGCAGAGTTCAAATTTTGAGTTGTTTTCCCTTTTGTATTGGGGTGTCGATTTGTTCAGCAATACTAAATGTACGGACACGGTTCACACATCACCGCTGATCAGATAAATTTGTTTTCTTCCAGCAAGCTTGTTCATTTTCCTGTGTGACTTGATTTGATTGTAGCTTATGGAAAATAGACAGTTTTTTTATTACTAATTTTTGTAGACCCTAAGAACTAATTTCAGTGTATGCACAAAATTGAATTAAATGATAATAATAATGATAATAATAATAATAATAATAATAATAATAATAATAATAATAATAATAATAATAATAAAATCTTACCTCAAAGTAAGGATGAACTTCTCTCCTTGAGATACACAAATTGTAAAGTTTGAGTGCTTTGATATTTTTGGTGTGATTTTTGCAGGTATGTAATAAAACGTTTCTGGCACCATTATAAAATAATCGAAGAAAAATTCTGTCTGCTTAAGAAGATCGGAATAAATGCGTCTCTATTCTCCAGCTTTCTCTCTGCCCATAAAATAATTGAATGGCTGCCTAGAATAACGTCGTAAGTCAGTTTTTACAGTTTGTCAGTAAATTAAAAATATGTTTATTCCATACTAGCATTGTTATATACAGAGTGATTTATATAGAACTGGCACATTTCTTTCATTAATTGTTTCAAAACGAATTGTGCTAGCGACAACTTATTATACCTAAAATTTAGAGGAATTTTGGGAGATTATTTACCTCTATAGCAAATGTTGTCCGGCGTTGTCAAATCCGGAGATCTCGGTGGCTACAGATTCCTGGAAATTATTCGGTCGTCACATAACCGGATAAATGGAACCATGCTTCATCTGTGAACCATGTGATGGACAACATGGCAGGATTTTGCACAATGAACGTCTGAAACCAACGACAATAATTCAATCTTTTATCCTTATCTGGTTCCTGTAGCTGATGAACAACCGTAACCCTATATGGCTTTAGGCTCTCTGACACATTGAGTAGGTGTACCCTGTCTCCTGCGACAAACGTCTTAATGATTTTTTGGGTGACTGCTCCAGTCGTGCTCTTACGTCAACAACAACCGTGGGAAGCCTAGATGAACGATGCTTGCCCTGTTCACTCATCAGAGATCCAGTTGTTTCCAATTTGTTTACCAGTCCCAGTATTGTGTTTCTTTTGGGAGGATTGCGAACACCAAATTCTCTCTGCTACGCCCTTTGAGTAGCTGTAATTGAATTCGTAATCCAGTATTGCTTCACAAGGAAAAGTCGTTGATTTAAGGTGTACTGGATTTTCACGTTGACACAAAATGTGGAAAACAGCTGCCAACAATAGGAATAAATCATAAACATCTGTGCATCTAGTGACAAGGAATCGAAACCTCAGAACATTCTGCTGTTGGTTTCAGACATTCATTGTGCAAAATCCTGCCATATTGTCCATCACATGGTTCACAGATGAAGCATGGTTCCATTTATCCGGTTATGTAACGACCGAATAATTTCCAGGAACCTGTGGCCACCGAGATCTCCGGATTTGACAGCGCCGGACAACATTTGCTATAGAGGTAAATAATCTCCCAAAATTCCTCTACATTTTAGGTATAATAAGTTGTCGCTAGCACAATTCGTTTTGAAACAATTAATGAAAGAAATGTGTCAGTTCTATATAAATCACTCTGTATTACAAAATATGAGTGTTAGGTCTGTATTAACACTTCAGTAAGTATTCACCCATTTATATATATATATATATATATATATATATATATATATATATATATATTGCCTTCGTCTTCCAAATAATACAACTTTTTGAACATTTATAGTAGGAAAACGTAGTATGTCAGTCCAGAAGAACAACGTTGTAAAGCAAAGAAACTTAAATACTGTCCATATTTCCTGGTAAATTCTTTATGGCTGTTACATTTGAGTACATTAAATAATAATAATAATAATAATAATAATAATAATAATAATAATAATAATAATAATAATAATAATAATAATAGACAAATTTATATCATAAGAACTTGAAACAAATTACAGAACTTAGATATGTTTAGGCATACAATATCAATATTACACAGACAAGAATCCTTTTTTTCTTTATTCTCTTATTAGGCTATGATAGAATTCAGAGTAACCATATTACCTTCAACTATTCTCCTTTAGCACTCTATAGGCCTACATTGACTAACAACATTATTCCACTCACCAGTTCAGGTCGTTTCACAGATGGTTTAATGTCACCTTTCTTAGAAGTATATCATTCCCCTGATCTTTCAGTATCTCACGTACATTGTCCTTCTATTGCATGATATTAATCTTATGTTTTCTCTTTCTATTTACGTTTTTTATGAGACCATGTGTCACGCAACAAATACGACTGTCCACCATTTTATTTGCGTTACAACGTTATTCAGCTCAGCAACACAATCAAAATATTAGGCCTATAGCTCACGAAGTAGTATGAATATCAGCAAGACGTTGGCAGCACATGATGAAAGATGTGCGATACAAGATTTTTCAGCCGAAAACTCAGTTTGGCCAAAAACGGACTTACAACGTTATTCTAGGAAGCCATTCAATTATTCATCCATTCTTTCCGCAATTTCAACATACCATTTTCTAACACACAAAATGTTCTTCATCCAAGGAATCCATTTAGACAACTAGACTGGAAGTTAAAAGTGGTTACTTGTGCCCAATGTGACGACACGTCGAGCAAAACCTTGTTCATGCATGCTTGGGCTTACTATCGCTTCCACTGCCCTTAGTCCTCGAAAAGTTAACACTGCTGAAAACTCTCTCGTGTTGTGCATCATGTAGTTTGAGAAGCAGTGTTTTTTTTTAATAGACATCGTTGCTTGTTTCCTTTTTCTCTTCACGGGCAACAACTGCAGCGTTATATACACATGACCGTGGTTTGCATTGTTTTAACTCCCGATAATAATTAAAAATTTTAATTGTGGGACTACTAAAAATTTCCGTAATCCTCCCTCTTTTGTTTTGAAATTCAAACACACGGAGCCCATACAAGTGGGATTTACTCGGCAAACACTGTAAATCGTACTAATTTCTCCGCATTACGACGCTCGAGTACAACAGTATTGTATTTGCGACGTTTGAAATCTCAGGGCGGAGATACTATCATGCCGGTTAGGTGTTCCATGCTCTGTCAACACTCAGGTATTTGTGATGTATAACATAACGGAGGAGCGGATTACAATTTTCAATAAAATCCGGGAGAGACAAATATTATTATACATAAGAGATATAAGTAACTAAATAATTGAGAGAAAAATAATTTTGAAGAATTTAGGAAAATTTTTTTTTTTTCTTTTTTCTTTATTTCTTCCTTTCCTTCTATTTTTCTTTCTTCATTAGTATCTTTCATTCCTACCTCTTTTATTTCTTTCTTTATTTCCTTCCTATTTTTCTTTCCTCCTTTCTTTCTGTAGGTCTACTCCTTCCTTTCTTTCTCTCTTTCTTCTTTTCTTCATTCGTTGCTTTCTTTTCTCCTTTTTTCTTTCCTCCTATCTTTCTTTCTATTTTTCTTTCTTTCCTTCTTCCCTCTTTTCTTTATTCGTTTCTTTCTTTTTTCTTTCTTCCTGCTTATTTTTCTTCCTTCCTTTTTTTCTTTCTTTCCTCCTTTCTTCCTTTATTTCTTTGCTTCTTTCTATTTTTCTTTCTTCTTTTCGTTCTATTTTCTGTTTTCTTTCTTTCTTCGTTTCTTTCCGTCTTTCTTTTTTCCTCTATATTAATTCCTTTCTTTCTTTCTTTCTTTCTTTCTTTCTTTCTTTATTTTTTATTTTCTTTCCTTCTTTCCTTCATTCTATGTTTCTTTCTTCCACCCTACTTTTCTTCCTTTCTTTATTCGCCTCTTTTGTTCTGTTTTCTTCCTTTCTTTCTTCGTGTCTTTCCTTCTTTCTTTTTTCCTCTATATATTAATTCCTTTCTTCCTTTTTTATTTTCTTTCTTTCTTTCGTTCTGTTTTTCTTTCTTCCATCCTATCTTTCTTCGTTCCTTTCTCTCTTTACTCCATTCTGCCTTTCTTTATTTGTTTCTTTCTTTTTTTCTCTATTTCATTTCTTTATTCTTTTCCTCCTTTTTTTCTTTCTTTCTATTTTCTTTCTTTATTCGTTTCTTTTGTTCTATCTTTCTTCGTTCTTTCTTTCTTTTTTCTTCTCTACATTAATTACTTTCTTCTTTTCTTGATTTTTTCTTTTTTTCATTCCTTGATTCAATTTTCTTTCTTCCGTCCTACCTCTCTTTTTTCTCTTTCCTTCCTTTCTTTATTTGTTTCTTTCTTTCCTTTTTTTTCTTTCTTTCTTTATTCGTTTCTTTCCTCCTTTTTTTCTTTCTTTATTCGTTTCTTTCCTCCTTTTTTCTTTCTTTCTATTTTTCTTCCTTTTCTCCTTTCTTTCCTTCTTTCAATTTTTCTTACTTTCTCGCTGCATTATCTAGCTTCCCTTCTATGTTCTTATTCATTATTCCTTGTTCAATATTTCCTTCCCCTTTTATTTAATTTTTCTCATTATCTTTGGTCTAATATTTCCTTTCCTTCTCTTCCTGTATATATTTTTCCGGTGTTATTTCCTTTGTTTCATGTCTTACTCCTTTCCTTAGTTATTTCTTATTTTCCTTCCATACTTTCGTGATTACTCTTTAATTCATATTTATTTTATCTCTCTACCTTTTCTTTCTTGTTTTCAGTTTCTTAACATTCTTCTTACTTTTCTTCCATATTCTTTTGCCTTTATATTTCATTTTACCTTCAGCATTTTTAATTTCTGTTAATTATCCTTCCCTTTCATCTAGATTCTTTCCTCCATTTTTTTTTTTTTTTTTAGTTTCAGTCTTTACGCCATCTACTGTTGTTGCTTACTATTTCTCTCCTTTCTGTCTAGTTTATTATTTTCTTTCATTCTTCCTTTCTCTTTGTTTTCGTCTTTACCTCCTACATCGTTTATCTTTCCCTCCTGTCTCTCCTATTTTCTTCCTTTATCCCATTTTTTTTCTTTATGTCTTTGCATATTTTTCGTCTTTCTTTTAATATCTTGATTATTTCTTTTCAATTATTCGTTTCTTTTTAGTTTGTCTTTACATTTTTTTCTGTTATTTCTAATAATTTCATTTCTGTCTTATTTATTTTCTCCTAATCCTCAGATGTTTTTTCCTTACATCTGGTTTTATTCTTTCTCTTCGTTCCCAGTCTTCCTTTCCTATCTTATTTCTAACCACATTTCCATCACGCTTTAATTATCTTTTGTTTCTTTAATTCTGTTTTCAACGACTCTGTTCTTTTTTCCTTGTTTCCTTTACGTCATCTCGCCAGAAATCCTTTCCATTTTTCCCTCTTCCTCCCCATTCTTTGTCATACTTTCCATTTCGCTGTTTCCTTTTTCCTCTGTCTGTTACCTTTTATCCTAATTTCATTACACCTTTCCTTAAATGTATTTTCCTTTCAAAGCTTCTACCCCTTCCCTCCGCTTTCTCGTGTCCTCTCATTATTTTTATCTTTACCGTCTACATCTCTACGTTATTTTCTACCTTATTGCTTCTTATCTTTCATCTAGTAAAATAGAATTACGCCTGAACATTGGGGCGTGTGACCCGGGCTGTCAATCCGCCTTTCGTCCCCTCGTAGAGCTGCTCTCAACTTATTGATAGTTCAGAAGCGCAAGACCCGCCTCTCATGTCTTACTCTTGTCAGTGTAGTGCTTCCTCCTCTGGTGCAGCTTTTCCGAGTTCGTTCATATTGGAGTTATGAAGACTTTTCACTGCCATGCGAACATTAAATAGCGCTCTGTCTTAACGTCAATCCTTTCAGTCTCTCATTTTCAATTAATCTTTCTACCTTCATCGCTGCCTTTTATTGCATTAGTTCATAGCCTACAGTGTGGAAGTTATATAACTGTGGAGATCGAAGGGAACTATAGAATAAATTGAAATAAATTAATAAATAAGGAAATAAATAAATGAATAAAATAAATAAGTAAATAGTCCATAGACTACAGTGTGGAAGTTATATAACTGTGCAGATCGAAGGGAACTATAGAATACATTGAAATAAATGAATAAATAAGGAAATAAATAAATAAAATAAATAAATAAGTAAATAGTTTATAGCCTACAGTGTGAAAGTTATTTAACTGTGGAGATCGAAAGGAACTATAGAATACATTGAAATAAATGAATAAATAAGGAAATAAATAAATAAAATAAATAAATAAGTATATAATTCATAGCCTACAGTGTGGAAGTTATATAACTGTGGAGATCGAAGGCAACTATAGAATACATTGAAATAAATAAATAAATAAATAAATAAATAAATAAATAAATAAATAGTTCATAGCCTACAGTGTGGAAGTTATATAACTGTGGAAATCGAAGGGAACTATAGAATACATTGAAATAAATAAATAAATAAATAAATAAATAGTTCATAGCCTACCGTGTGGAAGTTATATAACTGTGGAGATCGAAGGCAACTATAGAATACATTGAAATAAATAAATAAATAAATAAATAAATAGTTCATAGCCTACAGTGTGGAAGTTATATAACTGTGGAGATCGAAGGGAACTATAGAATACATTGAAATAAATAAATAAATAAATAATTAAATAGTTCATAGCCTACAGTGTGGAAGTTATATAACTGTGGAGATCGAAGGGAACTATAGAATACATTGAAATAAATAAATAAATAAATAAATAAATAAATAAATAAATAAATAATTAAATAGTTCATAGCCTACAGTGTGGAAGTTATATAACTGTGGAGATCGAAGGGAACTGTAGAATACATTGAAATAAATGAATAAATAAGGAAATAAATAAATAAATAAAATAACTAAATAATTAGTATATAGTTCATAGCCTACAGTGTGGAAGTTATATAACTGTGGAGAGCGAAGGGAACTATAGAATACATTGAAATAAATGAATAAGTAAGGAAATAAATGAATAAAATAAATAAGTAAATAGTCCATAGCCTACAGTGTGGAAGTTATATAACTGTGCAGATCGAAGGGAACTATAGAATACATTGAAATAAATGAATAAATAAGGAAATAAATAAATAAAATAAATAAATAAGTAAATAGTTTATAGCCTACAGTGTGAAAGTTATTTAACTGTGGAGATCGAAAGGAACTATAGAATACATTGAAATAAATGAATAAATAAGGAAATAAATAAATAAAATAAATAAATAAGTATATAATTCATAGCCTACAGTGTGGAAGTTATATAACTGTGGAGATCGAAGGCAACTATAGAATACATTGAAATAAATAAATAAATAAATAGTTCATAGCCTACAGTGTGGAAGTTATATAACTGTGGAGATCGAAGGGAACTATAGAATACATTGAAATAAATAAATAAATAAATAAATAAATAATTAAATAGTTCATAGCCTACAGTGTGGAAGTTATATAACTGTGGAGATCGAAGGGAACTGTAGAATACATTGAAATAAATGAATAAATAAGGAAATAAATAGTTCATAGCCTACAGTGTGGAAGTTATATAACTGTGGAGATCGAAGGGAACTATAGAATACATTGAAATAAATAAATAAATAAATAAATAATTAAATAGTTCATAGCCTACAGTGTGGAAGTTATATAACTGTGGAGATCGAAGGGAACTATAGAATACATTGAAATAAATAAATAAATAAATAAATAAATAAATAAATAAATAAATAATTAAATAGTTCATAGCCTACAGTGTGGAAGTTATATAACTGTGGAGATCGAAGGGAACTGTAGAATACATTGAAATAAATGAATAAATAAGGAAATAAATAAATAAATAAATAAAATAACTAAATAATTAGTATATAGTTCATAGCCTACAGTGTGGAAGTTATATAACTGTGGAGAGCGAAGGGAACTATAGAATACATTGAAATAAATGAATAAGTAAGGAAATAAATGAATAAAATAAATAAGTAAATAGTCCATAGCCTACAGTGTGGAAGTTATATAACTGTGCAGATCGAAGGGAACTATAGAATACATTGAAATAAATGAATAAATAAGGAAATAAATAAATAAAATAAATAAATAAGTAAATAGTTTATAGCCTACAGTGTGAAAGTTATTTAACTGTGGAGATCGAAAGGAACTATAGAATACATTGAAATAAATGAATAAATAAGGAAATAAATAAATAAAATAAATAAATAAGTATATAATTCATAGCCTACAGTGTGGAAGTTATATAACTGTGGAGATCGAAGGCAACTATAGAATACATTGAATAAAAATAAATAAATAAATAAATAGTTCATAGCCTACAGTGTGGAAGTTATATAACTGTGGAGATCGAAGGGAACTATAGAATACATTGAAATAAATAAATAAATAAATAAATAAATAAATAAATAGTTCATAGCCTACAGTGTGGAAGTTATATAACTGTGGAGATCGAAGGCAACTATAGAATACATTGAAATAAATAAATAAATAAATAAATAAATAGTTCATAGCCTACAGTGTGGAAGTTATATAACTGTGGAGATCGAAGGGAACTATAGAATACATTCAAATAAATAAATAAATAAATAAATAAATAATTAAATAGTTCATAGCCTAAAGTGTGGAAGTTATATAACTGTGGAGATCGAAGGGAACTATAGAATACATTGAAATAAATAAATAAATAAATAAATAATTAAATAGTTCATAGCCTACAGTGTGGAAGTTGTATAACTGTGGAGATCGAAGGGAACTGTAGAATACATTGAAATAAATGAATAAATAAGGAAATAAATAGTTCATAGCCTACAGTGTGGAAGTTATATAACTGTGGAGATCGAAGGGAACTATAGAATACATTGAAATAAATAAATAAATAATTAAATAATTCATAGCCTACAGTGTGGAAGTTATATAACTGTGGAGATCGAAGGGAACTATAGAATACATTGAAATAAATAAATAAATATATAAATAAATAAATAAATAAATAAATAATTAAATAGTTCATAGCCTACAGTGTGGAAGTTATATAACTGTGGAGATCGAAGGGAACTGTAGAATACATTGAAATAAATGAATAAATAAGGAAATAAATAAATAAATAAATAAAATAACTAAATAATTAGTATATAGTTCATAGCCTACAGTGTGGAAGTTATATAACTGTGGAGAGCGAAGGGAACTATAGAATACATTGAAATAAATGAATAAGTAAGGAAATAAATGAATAAAATAAATAAGTAAATAGTCCATAGCCTACAGTGTGGAAGTTATATAACTGTGCAGATCGAAGGGAACTATAGAATACATTGAAATAAATGAATAAATAAGGAAATAAATAAATAAAATAAATAAATAAGTAAATAGTTTATAGCCTACAGTGTGAAAGTTATTTAACTGTGGAGATCGAAAGGAACTATAGAATACATTGAAATAAATGAATAAATAAGGAAATAAATAAATAAAATAAATAAATAAGTATATAATTCATAGCCTACAGTGTGGAAGTTATATAACTGTGGAGATCGAAGGCAACTATAGAATACATTGAAATAAATAAATAAATAGTTCATAGCCTACAGTGTGGAAGTTATATAACTGTGGAGATCGAAGGGAACTATAGAATACATTGAAATAAATAAATAAATAAATAAATAAATAAATAGTTCATAGCCTACAGTGTGGAAGTTATATAATTGTGGAGATCGAAGGCAACTATAGAATACAGTGAAATAAATAAATAAATAAATAAATAAATAAATAAATAGTTCATAGCCTACAGTGTGGAAGTTATATAACTGTGGAGATCGAAGGGAACTATAGAATACATTGAAATAAATAAATAAATAAATAATTAAATAGTTCATAGCCTACAGTGTGGAAGTTATATAACTGTGGAGATCGAAGGGAACTATAGAATACATTGAAATAAATAAATAAATAAATAAATAAATAAATAAATAAATAAATAAATAAATAAATAAATAAATAATTAAATAGTTCATAGCCTACAGTGTGGAAGTTATATAACTGTGGAGATCGAAGGGAACTGTAGAATACATTGAAATAAATGAATAAATAAGGAAATAAATAAATAAATAAATAAATAAATAAATAAAATAACTAAATAATTAGTATATAGTTCATAGCCTACAGTGTGGAAGTTATATAACTGTGGAGAGCGAAGGGAACTATAGAATACATTGAAATAAATGAATAAGTAAGGAAATAAATGAATAAAATAAATAAGTAAATAGTCCATAGCCTACAGTGTGGAAGTTATATAACTGTGCAGATCGAAGGGAACTATAGAATACATTGAAATAAATGAATAAATAAGGAAATAAATAAATAAAATAAATAAATAAGTAAATAGTTTATAGCCTACAGTGTGAAAGTTATTTAACTGTGGAGATCGAAAGGAACTATAGAATACATTGAAATAAATGAATAAATAAGGAAATGAATAAATAAAATAAATAAATAAGTATATAATTCATAGCCTACAGTGTGGAAGTTATATAACTGTGGAGATCGAAGGCAACTATAGAATACATTGAAATAAATAAATAAATAAATAGTTCATAGCCTACAGTGTGGAAGTTATATAACTGTGGAGATCGAAGGGAACTATAGAATACATTGAAATAAATAAATAAATAAATAGTTCATAGCCTACAGTGTGGAAGTTATATAACTGTGGAGATCGAAGGCAACTATAGAATACATTGAAATAAATAAATAAATAAATAAATAAATAAATAGTTCATAGCCTACAGTGTGGAAGTTATATAACTGTGGAGATCGAAGGGAACTATAGAATACATTGAAATAAATAAATAAATAAATAAATAATTAAATAGTTCATAGCCTACAGTGTGGAAGTTATATAACTGTGGAGATCGAAGGGAACTATAGAATACATTGAAATAAATAAATAAATAAATAAATAAATAATTAAATAGTTCATAGCCTACAGTGTGGAAGTTATATAACTGTGGAGATCGAAGGGAACTGTAGAATACATTGAAATAAATGAATAAATAAGGAAATAAATAGTTCATAGCCTACAGTGTGGAAGTTATATAACTGTGGAGATCGAAGGGAACTATAGAATGCATTGAAATAAATAAATAAATAAATAATTAAATAGTTCATAGCCTACAGTGTGGAAGTTATATAACTGTGGAGATCGAAGGGAACTATAGAATACATTGAAATAAATAAATAAATAAATAAATAAATAAATAAATAATTAAATAGTTCATAGCCTACAGTGTGGAAGGTATATAACTGTGGAGATCGAAGGGAACTGTAGAATACATTGAAATAAATGAATAAATAAGGAAATAAATAAATAAATAAATAAAATAACTAAATAATTAGTATATAGTTCATAGCCTACAGTGTGGAAGTTATATAACTGTGGAGAGCGAAGGGAACTATAGAATACATTGAAATAAATGAATAAGTAAGGAAATAAATGAATAAAATAAATAAGTAAATAGTCCATAGCCTACAGTGTGGAAGTTATATAACTGTGCAGATCGAAGGGAACTATAGAATACATTGAAATAAATGAATAAATAAGGAAATAAATAAATAAAATAAATAAATAAGTAAATAGTTTATAGCCTACAGTGTGAAAGTTATTTAACTGTGGAGATCGAAAGGAACTATAGAATACATTGAAATAAATGAATAAATAAGGAAATAAATAAATAAAATAAATAAATAAGTATATAATTCATAGCCTACAGTGTGGAAGTTATATAACTGTGGAGATCGAAGGCAACTATAGAATGCATTGAAATAAATAAATAAATAAATAAATAAATAAATAGTTCATAGCCTACAGTGTGGAAGTTATATAACTGTGGAGATCGAAGGGAACTATAGAATACATTGAAATAAATAAATAAATAAATAAATAGTTCATAGCCTACAGTGTGGAAGTTATATAACTGTGGAGATCGAAGGCAACTATAGAATACATTGAAATAAATAAATAAATAAATAAATAAATAAATAAATAAATAAATAGTTCATAGCCTACAGTGTGGAAGTTATATAACTGTGGAGATCGAAGGGAACTATAGAATACATTGAAATAAATAAATAAATAAATAAATAATTAAATAGTTCATAGCCTACAGTGTGGAAGTTATATAACTGTGGAGATCGAAGGGAACTATAGAATACATTGAAATAAATAAATAAATAAATAAATAATTAAATATTTCATAGCCTACAGTGTGGAAGTTGTATAACTGTGGAGATCGAAGGGAACTGTAGAATACATTGAAATAAATGAATAAATAAGGAAATAAATAGTTCATAGCCTACAGTGTGGAAGTTATATAACTGTGGAGATCGAAGGGAACTATAGAATACATTGAAATAAATAAATAAATAATTAAATAGTTCATAGCCTACAGTGTGGAAGTTATATAACTGTGGAGATCGAAGGGAACTATAGAATACATTGAAATAAATAAATAAATAAATAAATAAATAAATAAATAATTAAATAGTTCATAGCCTACAGTGTGGAAGTTATATAACTGTGGAGATCGAAGGGAACTGTAGAATACATTGAAATAAATGAATAAATAAGGAAATAAATAAATAAATAAATAAAATAACTAAATAATTAGTATATAGTTCATAGCCTACAGTGTGGAAGTTATATAACTGTGGAGAGCGAAGGGAACTATAGAATACATTGAAATAAATGAATAAGTAAGGAAATAAATGAATAAAATAAATAAGTAAATAGTCCATAGCCTACAGTGTGGAAGTTATATAACTGTGCAGATCGAAGGGAACTATAGAATACATTGAAATAAATGAATAAATAAGGAAATAAATAAATAAAATAAATAAATAAGTAAATAGTTTATAGCCTACAGTGTGAAAGTTATTTAACTGTGGAGATCGAAAGGAACTATAGAATACATTGAAATAAATGAATAAATAAGGAAATAAATAAATAAAATAAATAAATAAGTATATAATTCATAGCCTACAGTGTGGAAGTTATATAACTGTGGAGATCGAAGGCAACTATAGAATACATTGAAATAAATAAATAAATAGTTCATAGCCTACAGTGTGGAAGTTATATAACTGTGGAGATCGAAGGGAACTATAGAATACATTGAAATAAATAAATAAATAAATAAATAAATAAATAAATAGTTCATAGCCTACAGTGTGGAAGTTATATAATTGTGGAGATCGAAGGCAACTATAGAATACAGTGAAATAAATAAATAAATAAATAAATAAATAAATAAATAAATAGTTCATAGCCTACAGTGTGGAAGTTATATAACTGTGGAGATCGAAGGGAACTATAGAATACATTGAAATAAATAAATAAATAAATAATTAAATATTTCATAGCCTACAGTGTGGAAGTTATATAACTGTGGAGATCGAAGGGAACTATAGAATACATTGAAATAAATAAATAAATAAATAAATAAATAAATAAATAATTAAATAGTTCATAGCCTACAGTGTGGAAGTTATATAACTGTGGAGATCGAAGGGAACTGTAGAATACATTGAAATAAATGAATAAATAAGGAAATAAATAAATAAATAAATAAATAAAATAACTAAATAATTAGTATATAGTTCATAGCCTACAGTGTGGAAGTTATATAACTGTGGAGAGCGAAGGGAACTATAGAATACATTGAAATAAATGAATAAGTAAGGAAATAAATGAATAAAATAAATAAGTAAATAGTCCATAGCCTACAGTGTGGAAGTTATATAACTGTGCAGATCGAAGGGAACTATAGAATACATTGAAATAAATGAATAAATAAGGAAATAAATAAATAAAATAAATAAATAAGTAAATAGTTTATAGCCTACAGTGTGAAAGTTATTTAACTGTGGAGATCGAAAGGAACTATAGAATACATTGAAATAAATGAATAAATAAGGAAATGAATAAATAAAATAAATAAATAAGTATATAATTCATAGCCTACAGTGTGGAAGTTATATAACTGTGGAGATCGAAGGCAACTATAGAATACATTGAAATAAATAAATAAATAGTTCATAGCCTACAGTGTGGAAGTTATATAACTGTGGAGATCGAAGGGAACTATAGAATACATTGAAATAAATAAATAAATAAATAAATAAATAGTTCATAGCCTACAGTGTGGAAGTTATATAACTGTGGAGATCGAAGGCAACTATAGAATACATTGAAATAAATAAATAAATAAATAAATAAATAAATAAATAAATAGTTCATAGCCTACAGTGTGGAAGTTATATAACTGTGGAGATCGAAGGGAACTATAGAATACATTGAAATAAATAAATAAATAAATAAATAATTAAATAGTTCATAGCCTACAGTGTGGAAGTTATATAACTGTGGAGATCGAAGGGAACTATAGAATACATTGAAATAAATAAATAAATAAATAAATAAATAATTAAATAGTTCATAGCCTACAGTGTGGAAGTTATATAACTGTGGAGATCGAAGGGAACTGTAGAATACATTGAAATAAATGAATAAATAAGGAAATAAATAGTTCATAGCCTACAGTGTGGAAGTTATATAACTGTGGAGATCGAAGGGAACTATAGAATGCATTGAAATAAATAAATAAATAAATAATTAAATAGTTCATAGCCTACAGTGTGGAAGTTATATAACTGTGGAGATCGAAGGGAACTATAGAATACATTGAAATAAATAAATAAATAAATAAATAAATAAATAATTAAATAGTTCATAGCCTACAGTGTGGAAGGTATATAACTGTGGAGATCGAAGGGAACTGTAGAATACATTGAAATAAATGAATAAATAAGGAAATAAATAAATAAATAAATAAAATAACTAAATAATTAGTATATAGTTCATAGCCTACAGTGTGGAAGTTATATAACTGTGGAGAGCGAAGGGAACTATAGAATACATTGAAATAAATGAATAAGTAAGGAAATAAATGAATAAAATAAATAAGTAAATAGTCCATAGCCTACAGTGTGGAAGTTATATAACTGTGCAGATCGAAGGGAACTATAGAATACATTGAAATAAATGAATAAATAAGGAAATAAATAAATAAAATAAATAAATAAGTAAATAGTTTATAGCCTACAGTGTGAAAGTTATTTAACTGTGGAGATCGAAAGGAACTATAGAATACATTGAAATAAATGAATAAATAAGGAAATAAATAAATAAAATAAATAAATAAGTATATAATTCATAGCCTACAGTGTGGAAGTTATATAACTGTGGAGATCGAAGGCAACTATAGAATGCATTGAAATAAATAAATAAATAAATAAATAGTTCATAGCCTACAGTGTGGAAGTTATATAACTGTGGAGATCGAAGGGAACTATAGAATACATTGAAATAAATAAATAAATAAATAAATAAATAGTTCATAGCCTACAGTGTGGAAGTTATATAACTGTGGAGATCGAAGGCAACTATAGAATACATTGAAATAAATAAATAAATAAATAAATAAATAAATAAATAAATAAATAGTTCATAGCCTACAGTGTGGAAGTTATATAACTGTGGAGATCGAAGGGAACTATAGAATACATTGAAATAAATAAATAAATAAATAAATAATTAAATAGTTCATAGCCTACAGTGTGGAAGTTATATAACTGTGGAGATCGAAGGGAACTATAGAATACATTGAAATAAATAAATAAATAAATAAATAATTAAATAGTTCATAGCCTACAGTGTGGAAGTTATATGACTGTGGAGATCGAAGGGAACTGTAGAATACATTGAAATAAATGAATAAATAAGGAAATAAAAAAATAAATAAATAAAATAACTAAATAATTAGTATATAGTTCATAGCCTACAGTGTGGAAGTTATATAACTGTGGAGAGCGAAGGGAACTATAGAATACATTGAAATAAATGAATAAGTAAGGAAATAAATAAATAAAATAAATAAGTATATAGTTCATAGCCTACAGTGTGGAAGTTATATAACTGTGGAGAGCGAAGGGAACTATAGAATACATTGAAATAAATGAATAAGTAAGGAAATAAATACATAAAATAAATAAGTATATAGTTCATAGCCTACAGTGTGGAAGTTATATAACTGTGGAGAGCGAAGGGAACTATAGAATACATTGAAATAAATTAATACATAAGGAAATAAATAAGTAAATAGTTCATAGCCTAAAATGTGGAAGTTATATAACTGTGCAGATCGAAGGAAACTATAGAATAATTGAAATAAATAAATAAACACATAAATAAATAAATAACTAAATAAATAAGTGAATGAATGAATGAATGAATGAAATGTTATGTTTTATTTAACGACGCTCGCAACTGCAGAGGGTATATCAGCGTCGCCGGATGTGCCGGAATTTTGTCCCGCAGGAGTTCTTTTACATGCCAGTAAATCTACTGACATGAGCCTGTCGCATTTAAGCACACTTAAATGCCATCGACCTGGCCCGGGATCGAATCCGTAACCTTTGGCATAGAAGGCCAGCGCTATACCAACTTGCCAACCAGGTCGACGGAATGAATGAATGAATGAATGAATGAATGAATGAATGAATGAATGAATGAATGAATGAATGAATGAATGAATGTGCTTTTCGTAATTCAGTGCATGGTTAATTAGAAAATTAGGCTGAAAGTCTGCATAGTTTGGCAACAGCGCATCGCCGGCTCACGTATGAAAGCACATACGCACTCGATCTGAATAGCAGCATTCCGTTCCTTAGTCACTGCAGCAGGTTGCCGGACTTCCTAATGTATATTTATCAAGCCCTAAATTTTGTGAAAATTGTTGACACATAGGAATGATGTTCACTTATACAACACCAGACACCGTGACCTTTTTGATATACCTAAGAGTAGGCTAACCAAAACAATGAATAATTATTTTATTATGTCTTTAAATATTTCAAACAAATTTCCGACACATGTTTTCAATCTGCAAAGGAAGTCTTTTAACAGACTTGTCTCTGGTTGGTTGATCAACAAACCCTTTTATGATATTAATGAGTTTTTTTTATGTTAATGTGTTGAGTGTTTCTGATACTATTTTATTGTTTTTATGTCTCTGTTGTTTATTTTATATGTATTATTTGACTTTGTCAATTGCACAAATTTGTGTTCACTGACTGTCGATACTCAATATACTCAATGGCAAGAAATTATGATACTGGTTAACCCTTTGAGGCAAAGTGGCTTCATTTGAATTATTTTTACCACAGGTACAGTCCGCATTTCACGAGAAGATCCGAGCAAGGAATGTGAGTTTTTCACCCACTCTTATAACCTATTCCCGACACGGAACCGGCCGGCCATTGACTGACCTTGTTTGTACCAGTCGGCCAATGGCATCACTCCCATCCACCTGCTCCTTCAAGAACGCTGAGTTACTGGCTTGCTCTCTCCTCTTACCCCTCAAGAACCATACTCCCCTCGCAGGGATTCTCTCGTGAAATTTGGACAGCAGTTTTGGTATTGTTTCTAGGAAAAAGTCTGAATTGTTTTAATGTCTTGAAGTTGTGTCATAGTGGCTTTAAATAAAACCACCTCATAATTTGTATGCAAATTTTTTTAATTTTTTTCGTCTCTGTTGTATGTATTTTTATTTAATTTGACCAATATCCACCTCAAATTTGTTAATTAAGAGTTCTGTGCCTCAAAGAGGTAATATTTTTACTTAATTTGCAAGAAAATCGTAATTATTGAAAAACTGCAAAGGGATAAATCATTCCCTATCAGTTTCTCTAATGATAAGAGTAAAAATCAGAATCATACGGATTGTGCTTATCGAGTAAAACAGTGTTAACATTTAGGAGATCTGTTTTTGTGAGAAAGTTACAGGAAGTTGCAGGGAAATGGAGAAAGTTACACAACGCAGAGCTGCACGCATTTTATTCTTCACCTGACATAATTAGGAACATTAAATCCAGATGTTTGAAATGGGCAGGGCATGTAGCATGTATGGACGAATCCAGAAACGCATATAGAGTGTTAGTTGGAAGGCCTGAGGGAAAAATACCTTTGAGGAGGCCGAGACGTAGATGGGAGGATAATATTGAAATGACTTTGAGGGAGGCGGGATATAATTGTAGAGGCTGGATTAATTTTGCTCAGGATAGGGACCGATGGCGGGGTTATGTGAGGGCGGCAATGAACCTCCGGGTTCCTTAAAAGCCAGTAAGTAAGTAACGTAATCATTTTTATTCAGTTTATTTAATTGTTTTAACACTTTGTCCTTGTGACAACCCTTTAATAATGAAACTTGAAGCAAAAACTACAAATAAAATAATAATAATAATAATAATAATAATAATAATAATAATAATAATAATAATAATAATAATAGTAATAATAATAGTACTAATAATAATAATAATAATATTAATAATGCTGCCGCCTGAAGTCAAGGGCTGCCGAACAATGAAATATTTCAAATCCAAGTTAGAAAATACCTTATGACGAGTTGCCAAACTAACTTGCTATTCTGACAAGTCTTGTATTGCATGTTTCCATGTATTCACATTTTTTTTATATATTCTAGTGATATTTAACTTATTTTATAATTTTGTTTTCATATTTCTCGATAATGATATCTCTGTAATGTGATAACTTGAGCTAACTTATATATAATCATAATTTTCCTTACTGGTGTAACTAAAAATATTGTGTTCATTGTATGCTCTGTACTTCACAATTTTTATTACTGCTACTATTATTATTGTTATTATCATCATCATTAATATTACTATTGTCTCATATCTATACTTTATATGTCTCAATTATTTTGTGCCACTAACAGTATATTTGTCATTCATAGTCATCTTCAATATGGTGTTTTATTATGGGGGAATCATAGTTCATCTTTTAATATTTTAAACTACAGAAGAAAACAGTGAGAATTATTTGTGGTGTTGGACCAAAAAAACATTGTAAATCTTTATTTCCATCCTGTAAAATTCTCAATCTTCCATCGCTATATGTATTGCAGTGTTTCTTATATACCAAAGTGAATATTGATAATTTCCCTTTGAATTTGCATTTTCACGAACACCATACGAGAAGTTGTAACGATATAAGACTTGATTTATGCAGATACAAGACTACACAAAACAGTTTTTATTATATGTCTCTGAAGTTGCATAATAACTTACAAGTTTAACTAAAAATTTAAATTACAATTTATTCAAATCGTTAATTAAAAGAAAATTATATGAACATAGTTTGTATAGCATTAACGAATATTTTAACTTGGCAAATATTTTTGTATGATCTTATTTATACGAGTATTGACGTTGCTATGGATAATGTATTTATGTCCAAACAATAAAGTAGCTATCTATCTGTCTGTCTGTCTGGCTGTCTGCCTTCCTGCCTGCCTGCCTGCCTGCCTGCCTGCCTGTCTGTCTGTCTGTCTGTCTGTCTGTCTGTCTGTCTGTCTGTCTGTCTGTCTGTCTGTCTATCTATCTATCTATCTATCTATCTATCTATCTATCTATCTATCTATCTATCTATCTATCTATCTATCTATCTATCTATCTATCTATCTATCTATCTATCTATCTATCTATCTATCTATCTATCTATCTATCTATCTATCTATCTATCTATCTATCTATCTATCTATCTATCTATCTATCTATCTATCTATCTATCTATCTATCTATCTATCTATCTATCTATCTATCTATCTATCTATCTATCTATCTATCTATCTATCTATCTATCTATCTATCTATCTATCTATCTATCTATCTATCTATCTATCTATCTATCTATCTATCTATCTATCTATCTATCTATCTATCTATCTATCTATCTATCTATCTATCTATCTATCTATCTATCTATCTATCTATCTATCTATCTATCTATCTATCTATCTATCTATCTATCTATCTATCTTTCTATCTATCTATCTATCTATCTATCTATCTATCTATCTATCTATCTATCTATCTATCTATCTATCTATCCATCCATCCATCCATCCATCCATCCATCCATCCATCCATCCATCCATCCATCCATCTATCTCTGCCTGCCTGCCTGCCTGCCTGCCTACCTACCTGTCTATCTATCTATCTATCTATCTATCTATCTATCTATCTATCTATCTATCTATCTATCTATCTATCTATCTATCTATCTATCTATCTATCTATCTATCTATCTATCTATCTATCTATCTATCTATCTATCTGTCTATCTGTCTCTCTGTCTGTCTGTCTGTCTGTCTGTCTATCTATCTATCCTAAGCTAATCTAATCTATCCACCCACCCACCCACCCACCCATCCTACTGTTCATATTTTATTATGCATTTTCCTTTCTTTCTATATGTTATATATTATGTCTGAATTCTACTGACTTGTTGTTTACATTATATTATGATTATCTTCTTCAGCTTTGTGTGTAAATTTGTAGTGTCCTTTACTTTGTAAATTTGTAGTGTTTATTTTTTTATCGCAGTTTTACTCCTGATTGAGTGGTTTGAAAACAGCTCAAAACCCCATTCGCAATTGTCATACTATACCAAGTAATACCAATGAGCGAGGTACTAGTGGCGCCCCAAGTGGCGGCTGTGGACAGTCGCACGTGTGTCTTTATTGCCTCATGGAAGCGCTGTTCAAGTCCCGCATTGACATTTCGTAGAAGGCCATGACCAAACCAAGATCGGCTTATTCGCATTGCGGTAAAATGTGCTGTCTACGGTTGTCGTTGTCTGCAAGGACAATGGGAGAAACGTGAGGCAAACGCTTTTCGTGTGAGGTAGTGTCTGTTAAATACTCCCTTGTCAGCGCACAGAAGAATAATGAAGAATGTTTCTTAAAGTCTCATTTAAAGAATCGTAACATAATGTTAATGCAGCGTTACAAAACAACTTTCGCATTAGTACATTGCCAGTAAGTTTTTAGAGGGGAAAGGAAACTCGACTGAAGTAGAGGGAACATTACATTAAAAGTAATACCCGTAGTTAACTACTGCTTTTATATGCATTTGCAGTTCGAAGATTTCTTCTTTTGTGCTTCATGTATTTTTATAAAGGGCTATACCTATTAAGGAATGAAGCACCAGGCATGAAAGAATCATTCGTGCGTTAAATCAAGACAAGGATTATCATTGCATTTTATTCTGCAGTGCACCAGTTCTACAGACAGGGCGAAAATTAGTGTAAGCCATTCGGTATCTCGTGAAACCTACCTCAGCGTGAGGCGAAAGAATTGGACAGGGAAGCTCCCCCTCTCCTTCGCATCATTTCCACTTGCAGCTAGGTAACTCGCTTACCCCCACCATAAGGTTCTTACTACGAGCTACGGCGCACACGAGCATTTGGTTTCACGAGATAATGAATGACCTATACCAAAGATTTTATCCTCGGTACGTATTTATTTTTCCTGCAAAACAAATCTGTGCATGAAAATTGTGTCCGTGTTTATTCTATGACAGTGATGTCAACTGATGCCCATATGCGCAAGCGCGCGCTCTAGAGCTCAGGAGAGCCTGAGCGCTTTACAGCGGAAAGGAAAGAGACAGAGGAGAGAGGTAGTATATGCCGCTTGGTCGAGCTATATTCAGGGATGGCCAGCACTGATTCAATAGATAAAGGGAAGAGAACTTATTAAAACTGTATCCATGTTAATTTTTAGATTTGTCTGAGAAGTATGTGCATTATAAGAATGTAAGTTTAAATTTTAATGCTCAATTTTTACAAGTTTGATTTTTTTATTCAAAAGAAGTATTTTCTCAACTTCCTTTATAGAAAAGTGAAATTTTCAGATATAGGCCTATTTATTTAGTAGCCTTACAGAATGTTTTCGTAAATTTAATATACCGTAAATGCGTATTACTGAAGATAGTGTATTGAAAGTTTTGAAAATATTTCGCATGGAAATTGTTTGTAAGGAAATGAATTAACAAAGCAACTACTGTTACATCATAAGCAAACGATACGTGCCCATGTGTTGTAAAAATGTCAGCTCTATAGCTTCAGTACATTTCGAGAAAATAATTTAATATTCTGATGTTAGGAAGTTACTCACCAATATCACCTTAAAAGCATAATGCGTTAAGAGTTTTGTTATGGAATATTAGTTACACTTAAAACATATACAACTTTGCTTTGTACTGTAATATTATTTTGATTAGTTTATTGATTATTTTTATGGGGCTAAAGGTACCATCAATATCAGTTACAACTTGTCATGTCATACTCAATCTCTTTTTTTTTTTTTTTGGGATATCACTTTCTTTATGAATGATGTGTTTTCATCCATTTAGTACAGTATAGTTGTATTACTACGGAATTTATGTGAATATTCCTTCTTATCTCTTTATTATGTTATTAAGATTTAAAACACAAGTGCAATATTAAGAAATTGGTATTAGTACTTTTCTTTTACAAGCAATATAGATAATATCAAACAGAAAGAAGCCATATAAAAATAACGACATAAAATGTCACGTTCCGTTTGAAGTTTGTGCACCACTGTTTTCTTAATACTACAGGCTGCTTACTCATATACTCGTACACAACCCTTCCTCTTTCTATACTTAGCGCTTGATGCCCGCGCACAACATCAAGGTCAGAAAAATGCTCTTGCTTTGACATCACTGCTCTATGACATTCGCGGAAGTATTTCAAGATTTCATATGGTCTGAGACTCTAAAGGCCCATTCACAATGAAAATTAACGTAAGCGTTAACTTAAAAATGTAAACGTTACGGTAAAATCAAGAAGTCATACAATCATTCACGATGGGAACATAGACATAACCACAAAGATACTTGGTAACCATAGAAACATAACAACGACGTCATTTCCTCGTATTTTGTCGTATACTTCAGCGATCCACGATTGTGCACTGTTTGGAAATCACGTAAGCATAAGCAGGAAAGTTTGGAGTTTGCAAACATTCATGTTAACATCTAACGGCAATGTTAATGTCAGTGTTTATGTGAATCATTGTGAATGATCCCATTTGGTAACCTGGCCGCAAACCTCTGTGTTTATGTTACGGTTATGTTTAATTTTCATTGTGAATGGACCTTGTTGGACCTGAAGGAAACCATATCACATGGAAATTATCCCATTTTAATGATCACACCTCGTATTATTGGCTAAGATCTCACCGTACAACGAGCCTAGCTCTTACGGTAGTGGCTAGAAACGTTTTTGTTCTATATTTTTGAATTTGTACTCATTTTGCTTACTAGCTAAATAAATAAATAAATAAATAAATAAATAAATAAATAAATAAATAAATAAATAAATAATTTCTACTTATTGTTTCAATCTATTTCTATATTGTTGTGTAATGTCATTCAAATAATTTAGTTTAAATTAATTTCTGACCATTTATGGTGCATTAAAGTGTATCCTACTATTGTTCCAAGAAATCTAATTTCAGCAGCCTCTGTTCTTTTTTCTTCTCTTTTTGTTAGAGCCCAAGTCTCGGAACCGTATGTTAATATCGGGATTGCTATTATTTTATAAAATTTAGTGATTGTGTCTTTCCTTACTTTGTTACAGAGAGTCCTTCTTATAGTACCAGTGATATTTTAGAACATTAGGGGTGCTGTTCATAGACATTTCGCTAGCCCGCGCTACGAGCGTGCTAAACTAGCCACGGCTATCGACTGGTTACTTGTACAGGATTCATATCATATCATATCGCTAACACTGGTTTATGAATAAGAAAAACGTTAGTTCGCTGATCATCCACCGGAAGCCCGCGCTAAGAATGTCCATGAATATGGCCCAAGATGTCCAAATTGTAATTCGTACGAGGTAACCCCTGCAGTTAGCAACCCGCAGCGCATATTCTTTAAGGTCGTTTTTCTTATTTTATATGGAAAGTTCTTGACCTTAGCAGAGCATGCTTGACGTACAATATCTCCTGGTTCTATAGGCGTTTCGACATCCATGTTTTAGAACCTGGATAACTTATTATCGACATCTGCGGAATATGAAATGTTACAACCAAATAGCAAAATTCAGAAACCTGTTGCAATTTTTTTGCTCTTAAGCGTTCATCACCTCTAAATCCGATTGCTTTTGTTTTTGTAAGCGATATTTCCATGTTATAATTGCCTACCACATTAAGAAAAATGATATAACTGCTACTAATTAAATAAATCGACAACTTAAGTCTAATGAAGGAATAAAAAGGGAAATATAAAATATGTTACACGTTATAAAATTAACGCTGGTTATATCTTTAGCAACTGAAATTATAATTAAAACTTGGCGCTTTGTTACAAATGAAGAAGTAGCTTGTGATACTGACACCGGTTACACAGCAAAGGAAAAAAACTGTTATTCATTACAAAAAAAAAAAAAAAAGGCGTTTGCATTGATGGGTTTAAACTTCAATATCATACATACGAACAATTAAGATTAAGCTACTAATTCATATTTGAAGTCCGCCGCTAAGGTTCAGTGATTAGTGCGTGCGTGTCCCAACCAAGCAGTCTGTTGTTCGATTACCGACGTTGGCTGGCATTTATTTCAGTTCCGCGGGACTGGATATTTTTCCCTTGTCCTTTGATATCTCTACATAGTCGCGTCTGTGGCAAAGCGCTGGCTGTCTGGTCTTCCATCCAGGTGGCCCAGTTCGATCCCCGGCTTCATCGTAATGGGGAAACGAAAAGTAACAGAAGGTTTCATCTCTGATCTGCAATAGTTAAAAATAACGGGTTGAAGTCCTAGTGGTGGTAAGAGTTCCCGATATTACATAGGAAAGGATATAATAATAATAATAATAATAATAATAATAATAATAATAATAATAATAATGTTTTATTTTCGCTGGCAGAGTTAAGGCCATAAGGCCTTCTCTTCCACTCAACCAGCCTTAATCAATACAATACATATTTAAATTACAAACTACACTTAAAAGGTTCTCCAGCAATATTCTTCAATTTTAACGATTCGTAGACTACATATTTATTTAAATTTAGATAAACCTATAAGGTAAAGTAGTAACTTAATTTATGAGCTAATTTAATTCAATCAATTATAATTAATTTATGGATATGGATTGTGGGTCATGGAGTTTATCAGATAATCACCTGTGAGACTGGAATAATCATTGGCATTACTTGCATATAGTTGCATAAATAACAATAGGATTATTTAGGGATATTCTCATGTGCCTATAGCCTATACATGAGCCGTTCAGAGCAGAAGTGGTGTAAGTAAAAAATGGATAATGAGGGTTAAAGTAAACATTATGTAAAATACAGCGCAAAGTAGCAATTGATATTCAATTTATTTAAACTATTAGTAGTCAGTGGATAGCAAGAAGGACATCTACGTCTCGGCCTCCCTAAAGGTCTTTTTCCTTCCGGTCTCCCAACTAACACTCTATACGCATTTCTGGATTCGCCCATACGTGCTACATGCCCTGCCCATCTCAAACGTCTGGATTTAATGTTCCTAATTATGTCAGGTGAAGAATACAATGCGTGCAGTTCTGTGTTGTGTAACTTTCTCCATTCCCCTGTAACTTCATCCCGCTTAGCCCCAAATATTTTCCTAAGCACCTTATTCTCAAAAACCCTTAACCTATGTTCCTCTCTCAGAGTGAGAGTCCAAGTTTCACAATATTATTATTATTATTATTATTATTATTATTATTATTATTATTATTATTATATTATTATTATTACTATTATTATACATTTAAAACTGACAGTAGGCAATGTCTTAGTTAAAATCATTTTAATATCACATCACAATGACTTAGCACAGTTTGGAACATTCATACTACTGATTCAGCACACTTCGATAAAAACTGTGAGATTATGATGGGAATATCACAGAACATAACACCGTTTGGAAAGTTTCAAATTTTTTCGCGCGTGTGTGTTTTTTTTTTTTTTGTTTAGCCAACTGTCCAAAGACAAGTCTGAACCTCTCAAGTGATACCAACAAGGCACCACTTGTGAGGCAAGTAGGCCAGGAAATAATGGGAAATAATGCATACATCGCCGAAAAGCTACGTATTTCACTAATCAGACTGTATAAATGTGTGGAAAATAATAACGTTAAGCTACAAAAAACGTTTATAAATGACTTAACACCGTTTGGAAAATCACTTTTAAATTGGAGACAACATTCGGGAGAATGCCAACAGAAAGATGCCCAAAGGCAGTGCTACATTACCGCCCTTCTGGGCAATGATCTGTTGGAAGCCCGTTAAAAAGATGTCATGAGACCGGAACAGACCACTCCTGATGTAACAGCAAATTTATCTTTTTCTTGTGTGTGCCGTCTTCTAGTATGACGGGACTTGCCCTTTATTGAGAGGTCCAAATCAGCTTAGGAGCGATGGATTTTTATGAGAAGAATATATGTGTGGTGATGATGATGATGATGATGATGATGATGATGATGATGACGACGACGATAGTTGCAGTCCTAAGCTAAAGGTAATGTTGATTGTACGATACTGGTGGTAACCGGTAATAATATTTTTCGTAGTATTCACACTAGGGATGTGCAAAAATAACCGGTTATTTTGATAACCGGTTATTTTCATACGGTTAATCGGTTAATTACCGGTTATTTTTGCTTGTCTGTTTAACCTCATAACCGGTTATTTTCCTCAATAACCGAACAATCGGTTATTTTTTTAAAATACACACCGTATTGAATGTATTTTAAGTTTATCTCCAATTTAACATGAGTCGAACTTAGTTTCTTTTTATTATTTTGCACTCTAACTCTATGTAATCAATTTTGTATAAAAGTTGTCCCGTAGGCAATTCCTAGATAGGATCTGTTGCCTTACTTCATCTGTCATAGATAGAAAAATGAAATTCGACTTTGATTTAATGTCAATAATCTATGCCTATCTTAATCGCCGACTTTTTCTTATTGACTTATAATATGATATCTGCGGGTATTGGATCATTTCAAACGGCGATAAATTTTGACTTCATTATTTATTGGTTATACACATAGGAGAACAGATTTACCGTCGGAATGTGTCTTAATCAAGATTATTATTGTAACTAGCCTATATGGAATTTCTGTCATTTTGTTATCTTATCTACGACGCTACTGTGACTGAAGCAATTAACTAAGTGCAGTTTCATATCTTATTATTTTTTATTTTGTTTAAGGATATAATTGATTATATTCAGCACTTAATGATGTTCTTTCAACTATATTTTGGTTGGTTACAGTTCCTTGCTAACCGGTTAACCGGTTATTTTGATCGGTTAATTTCCTTGAGGTTAAATTAATTTTAAAATAACCGGTTAACCGATAACCGGTTATTTTCGAATAACCTCCCATCCCTAATTCACACACACTTCCATTCACCATTCGATAAGATTCTTTTGCGAAGATACGTGCGTTATACTGACTTCCCGCTTAGGATATTGTAGCTCTTTTCTTTCTTTCTAAGAATTGGAATGCTTCCACCAACATCCCTACGAGTCGCAAATGGCTGAGGGAATGAAAATTGAGAGCCTGAGAGATCGCTTCTCCCCCTGCAATGTCACTGTCCAGACAACTGCTTACTTATTTGAAGCACCTCCATTCGCTCGTGATCGAGCCAATTCAGAGAACTTTGATCGCTCCGTCCCTACTTCTAGAACTACATTCCGATCACTTTGCTGGCTGTATTCGATAAGGAAGAAGGTTTTATGTCTGCACATAGTCGTCAAACTATGCATGTCTTGTATTGGAAGATCGGAGTGAGACGACTTAACACTTTGTCGCGTTGTTAAAGGCCTCCGATGCAAGAGACCGAATTTGTAGCCTTATCCAATATCGTGATGTCAGGACAAAGTGGCTTTTGGAGAACATTTTATTATGTGTGTTCCCTCGTGTTAATATACCTTTAAATATGAATAAATAATAATAATAATAATAATAATAATAATAATAATAATAATAATAATAATAATATTGGAGATTTATCCTTCGAAGAGATGGAAAAATTCAAATATCTTGGAGCAACAGTAATAAATATAAATGACACTCGGGAGGAAATTAAACGCAGAATAAATATGGGAAATACGTGTTATTATTCGGTTGAGAAGCTTTTGTCATCTAGTCTTCTGACAAAAAATCTGAAAGTTAGAATCTATAAAACAGTTATATTATCTTACCTGTTGTTCTGTATGGCTGTGAAACTTGGACTCTCACTTTGAGAGAGGAACAGAGATTGAGGGTTTTTGAGAATAAGGTTCTTAGGAAAATATTTGGGGCTAAGAGGGATGAAGTTACAGGAGAAGGGAGAAAGTTACACAACACAGAGCTGGCCGCATTGTATCCTTCACCTGACATAATTAGGAACATTAAATCCAGACGTTTGAGATGGGCAGGGGATGTAGCACGTATGGGCGAATTCAGAAATGCATATAGAGTGTTAGTTCGGAGGCCAGAGGGAAAAAGACCTTTGGGGAGGCCGAGACGTAGATGGGGAGATAATATTAAAATGTATTTGAGGGAGGTGGGATATGATGATAGAGACTGGATTAATCTTGCTCAGGATAGGGACCAATGGCGGGCTTATGTGAGGGCGGCAATGAACCTTCGGGTTCCTTAAAAGCCAGTAAGTAATAATAATAATAATAATAATAATAATAATAATAACTAGGCTTCGTATTCCAGCTACCTAAATACTGAATTTAAAGACACATTGGATATATAGTAGCCGAACACAGGTGATGCAACGGATAAGAATATAAACAAACAGGTCATCACTGCGTGTTCGTGGGGTACAGGCAACTCCCGACATTCTGAAGCTAATAGGTCTACCAGGCTTGAGCCGTGATGTTCATTTTCGTCGTGATCTTTGCAGTGAATAATAACGTGCATTCGTAAGTTACGAAATGAACATATGCGGATGTCACTTGAAATTATTTTATATTGCAACAAATTATTTCAATAGCACATGATGTTATTGGTGTATGATGTAGTACAAGATATTCCTGTTTTTTTAGTATTTTTTCGTGTTTCGTTAGGATACTTATTACATATGTCGCTCATCACTGAAAACCCACTAATTTTCTGTATATTTTTCTAGAAATTCCCTAAAATATAGATTATTTAATTTGTTAATTGAGATGTTAGCACTGAACATCATGGTAGGCTACACAAATCCATGCTACACGTCGAGTTAATATCTTCATAATTTTTAGATTTTTATGGTATTGTTTTTTTTATTACGTTCAAAACACTTTCTGTGTCTTTTGGTATTTCAGTGTCTTTCAGTACACTGTTCTTTCTCACTTTTACGTTAATTTTACACAATTTATATGTAAAGTTGTCTATAATGACAGTAAAAATATTAGTTCAAATATCCTCAACTATGCCCCGCAATATTACACGCTTTGCAATGAACCTTCAATCAGCCACAAAGATGTAGTTATTTAAATAGCTCTAATACGACTAGTAAGGGCAGTGCTCGATAAGATTACTGACTATGGCTGCGTCCCGATTTTCACTTTCTAGAGGAAAAGGGCAGAGGATGCGTAACTATTTTGTATACGTACCTGTATCTGCGCTGTGACGTCACATATACTTTGAATGAGGCAACTTCATTCCAGTTTATATGTAGCTGGAATACGGAGCCTAATAATAACAATATCTTCCAGCTTGTGCAAAGGATCCAATTAGTCTTATCTTTGCGCAGTGGACAAAAATTGAAGGAAGAAGTTAGAAATTATTAAAAGTCGATAAATACATATAGGGTGCGCCAATAAAATATAGGATCTACTTGTTTTTAATGTTTTATATTTCGAAAAGTTGGTACAATATTGTTATTTTGTTTTGATGTAATTGTTGGGAGAATGTTTTCACAGTGGTTTTAATTACCCCATAGAGAGCAAGTAACGAGTAATAAACACACGGTGAGACGTGTAAGCATGAGTATCAAAAGATTATCGACGTTAACCTTTTGAGTGGGACGATCCGCTCTTGTGCACGTAACACCGCTTTTGCGCAAAAAGCCCGAGTTGGTCACCGTAGGCCATATGCCTTCTTATTCTGAAGGTGCTATAACACTGTGGCATCCGTCTGGAATATTCTGGTCGCGTCGGGGAGTTGCGCGCGCATCTGGCGAGAAGGAAGGCGCGGGGAAACGGAAACACGAACCCCTTACGCTAGCAGCGGTACGGAGCAGGGGGGGGGGGAGGGCAGAGAAGCTACTGTGGCTGGGCGGAAGTAGGGAAGTACCTGGAAGCGGATTGTTGTGGAGGTCCAGAAGTTTCGTGACACAGAACATTCTAGATGTTCGTGATAAATAAATAACACCGTAAGTTGCCGACGAAAGTCAGTCGTCATTCTTCAAGCCTACAAGTGAGTCTTCGAACGTGCAAGGAAGCCAGCCTTCGAGAGCATCTGCAAGACTTGGGTTCGACGTGCAGAGAACCGCAACTGGGGAGACTCGAGTTCGACTTGTCGTGGACCATAGCCGGAAGACCGGGGTTCGATGTGCAGTGAACTTGAACAGTGAGCTAGAAAAGCTAGCCAAGGCGATCGAACTGTGAACTGAGAACTGATAGTTTTGTTCTGCAGATAGTGCTTTATGAATGTTAATTGAAATTAGGAGTACACTGTTGATCTTCTCAATAATACACGTCGTGTATTGCCATTGTCGCCGTGTGGAGTGCAATAATGACTATTGTGTTGCTGTTTTAAGTAGAATACCCATTGTTGTAGGGGGGCTATTAAGAATAAAAGTCACATTGTTGACAGGTGTGGTGGTTGAAAATTATATAGTCCCGTCGCTCTAATTTCCGGCAGCCAATCGCGTTGCAGGTCGGATACATTTAAACGTGTGCGTCTTGTGATTCGCTTATGAAGACGTCATTCATTTCTTAAGGCTCGATAAATGCTTAATATAATCGCCCGTCATTTTGGCTCTTTCGTTGGCGTTCGCAAAAAGCACACGAAGACGTTATTTGCCGCTCAATTATTTACTCAATTACAGTGCGTTTGATTTATTATCATAGGAGTTACCTGTGGAGTAACGGTCAGCGCTTCTGGCCGCGAAACCAGGTGGCCCGGGTTCGAATCCCGGTCGGGGCAAGTTACCTGGTTGAGGTCTTTTCCGTGGTTTTCCCTCAACCGAATATGAGCAAATGCTGGGTAACTTTCGGTGCTGGACCCCGGACTCATTTCATCGGCATTATCACCTTTATTTCATTCAGACGCTAAAAAACCTTGATGTTGATACAGCGTCGTAAAATAACCCAATAAAATAAAAATAAAGTCATAGGAGTTACGACATGATAATGTTTAACGGTATGACAAATAGATTCCTCGTATGGTAGCTCGGCAACGAAAGAACAAAAATGGCGAACGATACTACCTACCTAGACTTTATAGAACCTTCACTTCCTAAGACGTACGCAAAGAGGAGGAGTCACGCGGGAATAACAGCGTCTCGACTATAATACTTTATATCTTGTATAATTAGGAAGTAACAAGACAACAAAATACATAAATTAATTATGACCTTAGCTCTGATTGAGGTTCTGGCTGATATGTACATCTATTATCAGGCAGTACATCTCACTTGACGATATGTGTCAGAGGAAGAACAATTGTTTGTATGCATCTGAAGTCTGATTAGTGGAATATGTAGCTAATCGGCAATGTATGCAATGGAGAAGGAAAGGAACTGGCCACTCTACCGCATTATCTCCTGGCCTTGTTGCCTCTTATTGGTATCATTTGTGGAGTTCAGATTTGTCTTCGGACAGTTGACTAAACAACAAACAACAACTATGACTTTGAGATTCTCTGGCAGGTTGAAAGATATACAAAGTTAGACAGCAAAAATCAGTGAAGTCAGCATCAATCATACGAACGAAATAATCAACATTTAATGACAGCATCGATGGTAAGACCTAGTAAGAAAAATCTGCAGTCAAGATTTACTAAGCTAATTTGAAATTACAAATCAATAATACGAAAGGGTCTATGAGTAGATCTCAGGAAATGTTACTAGAAAGCTGGGAGGAAATGTGCGCACTATAAATAAATAAATAAATAAATAAATAAATAAATAAATAAATAAATAAATAGATACATAAATAAATAAACTAGTAAATAAATAAATATGTAATAAGTAAGTAAATAAATAAGCAAGGAAATAGTCTAAATCATTTGAATTCACACCTATCGGAATCTGTTACAAACTCATTTCCCTGCACACATTTATTTTCTGTAAGTTTCTACGTAAATATGCACATACACATGAGTATCCTAGCAATTAATCGATACCAGTCCTCTTTCAGCTGTCGTAGTGGGTGTTATTTAATGAAGGAGGTTATAAATTTTGTATTCAGTATCTACTCTTATAACGAAGGGAATTTTTATTCGTTTTTTATTTTGTCAATGAATGAAGCTGCTCATTTTCATCGTAGAGTGTTTTAATATAAGCGGCTTTTACGACATAATGGAAGTCACATTTACTTTGTATGGCACCATTTTGTTTTAAACGACGGCGTCATTTTATTATACGTTTTTATGCAGTCCTTTCAAAATGTGTGGCCTACGTTTCGAAGTTCAAGTTGAAAAACATAATGCTAAAGAGTTTATAAAAAGGGAAAACTTTCAGAAGAGGGAGGAAAATAATTATGAAACAATTGTAATGAGTTCGCTTTATTATTATTATTATTATTATTATTATTATTATTATTATTATTATTATTAAAAGTGTAGTGATTAATGACTGCGTTAAGGGGTTAGGTACAGCTTACAACAGTAAAATTTTGGGAATATTCAACTTTTTTTTCCCTCCATTACTGTATCTTGTAGAATATTGAAAATTAGTGTGTGTAAAACAGTGTCCTCCTGCTATATCATAAAAATATATTTACGATTTAAAAAAATGATTTATATTTGTTTTTCAAAATTCAAAATGGTGTCAGTTCACTGTGAAGTGATGACGCGTTTCCATCATAGGCTAACTCAAGAACTATCCAACATTCTGTGATGAAATTTTTGTGTATTTATGCATGTCATATCCGCAATATTATACAAAATAACTTCTATACCTTTGATAGATTGATAAAAAATAAATTCATTTAAAAAATGGTCATATGTCAGTATTTTCTTCTGACACAAAGTTAAAAAATATTATTTATCAAGGAATATAGTTGAAAGAGCATGATATTGTAAGCATGAGTTTCAGCAATAAAATAAAAGAGAGAGAACACATGAAAACATTAGCAAGTCGTACTGAAGGATGTTCCTTAACCCGCCCCTAGCCACTCAATACTACTACTACTACTACTACTACTACTACTACTACTACTACTACTATTACTACTACTGCTACTGTTACTACTACCGCTACCGCCACTACCACTACTACTACCATCACGACCACTACCACTACTGCTCTACTGCTACTACTATTACTACTACTACGTGTATTACTACTACTACTACTATTACTACTATAATTACTACTATTACTACTACTGTTAAACTACCGCTACCTCCACTACCACTACCAATACGACCACTACTACTACTACCACTACTACTACTACACTATTACTACTACTTATACTATTACTACTACTATTACTATTACTACTACTACTACTACTACTACTACTACTACTGCTACTGTTACTACTACCGCTACCGCCACTACCACTACTACTACCATCACGACCACTACCACTACTGCTCTACTGCTACTACTATTACTACTACTACTACTACTACTACGTGTATTACTATTACTACTACTATTACTACTGCTACTACTATTACTACTATAATTACTACTATTACTACTACTGTTAAACTACTGCTACCTCCACTACCACTACCACTACGACCACTACTACTACTACTACTACTACTACTACTAAACTATTACTACTACTTATACTATTACTACTACTATTACTATTACTACTACTACTATTAATAAACTACTACTACTATTACTATTACTGCTACTACTACTAAACTACTACTACTATTACTATTACTGCTACTACTACTAAACTACTACTACTATTACTACTACTATTACTATTACTACTACTACTATTACTACAAAACTACTACTACTATTACTACTACTATTACTATTACTACTATTACTACAAAACTACTACTACTAAACTACTACTATGACTACTACTGCTACTACTATTACTACTAAACTACTACTACTAAACTACTACTGCTATTACTACTACTACTGTTACTATTACTACTACTACTACTACTATTACTACAAAACTACTACTACTAAACTACTACTATTACTACTAAACTACTACTATTACTACTACTACTATTACTACTATTACTATTACTGCTACTACTACTATTGCTACTATTACTATACTACTACTATTACTATTACTGCTACTACTACTATTACTACTACTAAACTGCTACTACTACTATTACTACAAAACTACTACTACTAAACTACTACTACTATTACTACTACTACTATTACTATTACTACTGCTACTATTACTATTACTACTACTACTAAACTACTACTACTATTACTACTAAACTACTACTACTTCTATTATTACTGCTACTACTGCTATTACTATTACTACTGCTACTACTATTACTACTACTACTGCTGTTACTACAACCGCTACCGCCACTACCTCTACTACTATCACGACCACTGCTACTACTACTACTAAACTACTACTGCTACTACTATTACTACTTCTACTACTGTTACTACTACCGCTACCGCCACTACCACTACTACTACTATCACGACCACTGCTACTACTACTACTACTAAACCACTACTGCTACTACTATTACTAGTTCTACTACTGTTACTACTACCGCTACCGCCACTACCATTATTACTACTATCACGACCACTACTACTACTACTACTACTACTACTACTACTACTACTACTATTGCTACTAACCCGCGAAAACTCTTCTACAATGTCAGTTTCGTTCACCACAAATTTCATTACATTATGAACCAAGATGGAAACCGGATGCATTATAAAAATATTTGAATAACTGTGCCAGTGTTCTATAGTGACAGCTGAAACAAAACAAAGCCTACTTTATTATCTGTGAAATATATACCCTTAGAATTGAAATTCATTACCATAACTTGAGCCTACAGGTAAATTTATGTGTTTGGGTTTTGTCGGCAGATAGTGATTACAGCGGAATCAACATTTGTAGCATAGCAATTATATCTGAATCTAGTTACAGACGTGTCTGTTGTCTCCGCTGCTTTCAGTGCTTTGATTTGTTAGTTGAGGGTGCTTTTCATAGTAATTGGGTAACGGAATTATAAGGGAGTCTCGTGGAGTATACCTGTCAGCTTTAAAAAGAAATTGCCTCATTTATTGAATCTGAGCCTTCGTTAGCACATAAGCTGGTTAATTGGGCCCTATTTAGAGTTGTTTGAACCCTGTTCACGCTCTCAGAAATTATGATGAGCACAAGTAATTTAACAGCATTCTTTTGCTCGTCGTTCAAGTTTTCGTTAATTTCTCTTTCTTCTCAAATATCCTACATTCCTCAACTTTACCGTTAAACTCCTTGTAATAGTTCGTGTTTCACCGTCGCTTTAATATTTGGATGACAGAAGATAAATAATTTTATTATAATGCTTCTGAATAACTATTCTGTCGGTAAAGAAAGTAAAATTGTAAATAGTGAATAAATAAATTACAATTGCTCTTGATTTGCATAATACACGTCACTGTTCGTTAACAGAAAACCACAATTTAAGTCACACGGAGTTAGTGTGCACTCGAAGTTGGTTGCTTGACGGTTGTCAGCCCACTTTGAGGTCTGTGGATATAGTGGGAAAAATTGGATCGGTGTCGGTTAGAGTTCCCGAGTAGCTCAGTGGTAGAGCGTTGGTACGTTAAACCAGAGGTCCCGGGTTCGATACCCGGCTCCGGAACAATTTTTCCCTCGAAATTATTCAAATTACAAGAAGCTTGAAGATTTATATGAAACAGAAGTTCCTGCATTTAGACGGTAACTTAAGCTTTCCTCACTTGATGAGCTAATCTAGGTGACTACAGTTCGACATATAAATTAATGAGTGCTGAGTCTCATAAGAGGGAAGAATTATTTATTGGAGAACATAAACTCTTTGTTCACTTGGTAATTTCTATAAACTAAGTCTGTATACAGAGTGAACCGTAAGAAATGTAATTAATTTTAAGGAGTTATTCTTTGTGATATTTTAAACAAAAAAGTATAATACAATTTTGCTCGTTTTTGCTTCCTTTACGAAATAAAATTTTTTATATTAAACATTTCGTAGCGTGTTTTCGGAAAACCATTGATTTAATTCCCAATATGCTCAGTCAATTTAAGAGAGTGTAAATAATATTTGTGACTTAATTTTAAATTAGGAAATTTGTAATATTGATACAGATTTTAAGATAAGTAATGCTTGTGTGAGATATTTCCAATATCCCCGCATTATTTGTGCAGAAGTGGAACGAAGTTTCTCTAGATAGCCTATAAGGCTGTGTTTTGTAGCAACAGGCACGCATTCTCCTTTGAAAATTTGAAAATGTGGGTTGTTATTCACTGCAACAATATATGAAATGAAAAATCATGTAAAGCAAAAGATAATACACCATCATATTAACATAGTGAAATAATAAGGCTGATAACTGTCAATATTATATTAGTGTATTTTGTTCTTCTTCTTCCCCTCAGTTTAACCTCTCCCTTTTAGGATCATTTACACGTCCCACGCCACCCGGGTCTTACAGGGCCGCTACCTGTCGTTAGAGGAATTACTCTATGGATCACATACATACTTTTTTGACCACACAAGGACATGGAGGGCCTCCCCGGATGAGGGATCAGCTCAATGCCAGGGCCACCTCCGATACAACACAAACATTTAAGACAGTACACATCATTCACTCACACATATGAAAGGATTAAGGGAAGGATCGTCGTCCATGGCCGGACTTTCAAGAGGTACAATTCCGGCATTTGCCTGGAAATAACTGAGGAAACCATGAAAAACCTCAGTTAGGATTGCCGACCCCTGGTACCGAACCCCGGATCTCCCGAATGCGAGGCCAGCCCTCTACCACTCCGTTAGCCCGCTCGGTTAGTGTAGTTTATACAGACAGAAAATAGAATGTCCTTAAAACAGTACAATTTTTCTTTAACAAAGAAAATGATCTCTTTAAAATTTTCTTTAGCAAAGGAGTGGCTTCAACCAGCCAAGCTGAGCACTAAGTTACCCCGATGATAAACATGACTTCAAACGAACGAAAGACACTGCGTTAACTCACCCCAACTCTGAGACGTATTCAAAGTTAGAGGCGTAGGAAGTGCACTGATAGTATAACAGCATATACAGGGTGTTTCCGGGCTAGTGTTACAAACTTTCAGGGATGATGGGGAAGGACACATGTATTAATTTGAGATAAGGAACCCTGGTCCGGAAATGACTGAGTCGAAAGTTATAAGAAAAAATAGTTGTGTGGAAATGGAATTGTAATTTGGCATCACATGCCCTCCTTCCCTTAATCTTTGGAACAGTCGTGGAAAGATGGTATGAGTCGGATGTCTCCTACGTGGGTACTTGCCACGATACAATCTGTGAGCTTGTCTACTGTTCCCATTGGCTCATCCGTATTCGAAAATCAGGTCTGCTTATTCCGCTCTCGTGTACTCCTCCATTTCACTAGGACTGATCGACTGGACACTGCAACTTGTACACATACAGTGCTGTCTACAGACGTGTATATCAGGACCGACCATGTCCGTTACACATTACGCCATTTGCATTGCTTTAGTGTAGTTTCCTGTCCCCACCCCTCAGACAGCGCACTAAATGAAATACGTAAGTAGACAACGTAAACAACGTCAGATGAATACATTATGTGTAAGATGTACAGCTAAATACACATACATAAGGTGTACAGAGGAATAACATTATATCATTTCCACACAACTATTTTTGCTTATAACTTTCGACTCAGTCATTTCCGGACCAGGGTTCCTTATCTCAAATTAATACATGTGCCCTTCGCCATTATCTCTGAAAGTTTGTAACACTAGCCCGGAAACACCATGTATTTCTCAGGCCTAGTTATAAAAGAATTAGTTTTAGATAGGTTTTAGAACGACAAATAGTGTCATGATTAAGCTACGAAATAGTTGTAGTGATTAGTGAAAAGAATGGACACGGAAGGACACAGTGTTAAATAAATGAAGATAAGTGCACTTGTCGTCCTGTAAGTTTATAAATGATGTAAGTAGCGTAAGAACGGGAATGCTGCTCCGAATACAGTAATGTTAGGGCCAGCAGGACCAAACGTTTGAGTGACAATAAATCATATCATATATTATTACGTCTGTGGGACTTCGGTTAACAAGTACTGAAAATACACAAGGTTAAAATGTAGGTGTTGTAACCAAGAGGGGAACAGGACACTGTCTCGTTGCGCTTTTCTGCCGTGCAGAGATTAGTGACGTATCCTCGTTCCTCATGCACTCAGCTCGAGTACTCTGCAAACACGTGGAGTATTGGACGTTTAGAAAGATGGATGTGAAACCAGATTAATCCGCTTTCAGGAACGGGATGCTTGCAGCTCCAGAGATAATATACTGGGTTGATCGCTGTTTAGTGTCATTTTTCATGATCCTTATGAATGGATGGTGATTTAGGAATGGTAGAGTAAAACCTAATAAGTGATCTATTTTCATCTCCCGTCCTTGCTAACCGATGTCCAGAGTGTTTCCGAATTTACTAGGGACTCCAGAAATTTGTTATGAAATAAGAAAACACTCTTTCTCTCTCTTTGCTTTGAATCAGATGGCCACACTTTCGAACATTTTATTATTTTTACCTGATGGTTGGTACTTATCTTACGGCATTCACCGAAGCGTCCCCATCTGTGGGCGATGCTTCGAAATTGCAGTTCTTAGCCTCCGCAGGTGTTGGTCTCGGTGTACCGCGGGAAACCTAATACGTAGTACAGCTTGATGAGCATTAATGGGGCAGGTAGTGAAATGCCGATAGTGCAGTCGAGAGTACCACGCGAAAACCTATCACCAAGCACCGTCTTTATCCACTACAAATGCCAGTTCTACCAACCGGAACTCTAACCCGATTTACCAGCATGGGAAGACGACGCTAATGGTGCTACACACACACACTCACATGCACACACGCACTCACATACAAAATCACTTTTGGGGTTCAGACCTGTCTTCATACAGTTCTAAAAACAAACAACAAAATTATGAATTTACGAGATTTCTCTGGCAGGTTGAAAGATATACAATGATAGACAACAGAAATCAGCGAAATCAGCATCTGTCAAACGAACGAAAGAATCAAATAATCATGCTCAGAAATGGTCGGAAATGGTAGGAAAATGTAAACAGATCACTTGTGCTCCAAGCCTGCTGTTTGAGACAGAAAACAATCTCTTATATGCTGATAATTAAATACGGCTGACCCAGTGGCGGGAAGTAGGAAAGGAGTTAGTCTTTGCGTATTACCTCTCCAAAGACTATCTCCTTTCCTACTGTTCGCCACTGAGTCTACCGTGTTTACTTATTAGCATAACCGCGGGCGTGTTCTGTTTCGAACAGTAGGCCTAAGCTTGGAGCGTAAGTGATCTGTTTACATTTTCCGGCCATTTCTAAGCATGGGGGTACATATATACATACATACGTACATGCACGCACACACATACACATGTACACACATATACATATAAAACTTCAATATGTTTTTGATCTCGCCCCTCTTGAGATACTGAAAATTATGTTTAGGGCCTATGTCTATTGTCTGTAAGACAGTTTTAAATACACTTTATTTAATAATACATAAAAATTTCAAACTTCAAACGTTTTGTCATACAAACTTTATAAAAATGTCTTGTTTTACCGTAATATAATTCATTACAAATATCAAACATTTTCTTTGATCTGAAAAATAATATTGTTCTGTGGATTCTTAACGGTAGTAAATATTTGATTCTGGGAACAAACATTTTGTATAGAGTATTCCACATGAGTTCTAAACCGAGCTCTCCCCTTCTAGGAGGCCTTACCCCTTCGCGGGACAAAATAGGCTTCATCCATTCATTCACTCATTCATTCATTCATTCAAACATTCATTCATTCATTCATTCATTCATACATTCATTCATTCACTCATTCATTCATTCATTCATTCATTCATTCCGTCTAAGAATAAATGTTTCAGTTGTGTCATATAGTTAATTTTTAAGACATAGGTAGGAAGTAGAGAAGACGAGAAGCTTTATGATTTGAAGAAAAGATCCTTAGTTGTTTGGTGTTGTGTTAGAAACGTAACGTTGGGACCTTGACGACGACCGTGAAGGACAGTTTACTGCGTTCAGGCGACTTTACAATAATGCGGGAAACCACTAAGCCAAAGAGAATGGTCTCGAATAACATTTCGGGCTACATCACGTGATTTCAGGAAGAAAATTGTAGTCTCTTTCCCCATTTTCATTGGCGACTGTGTTTTTTCGCTTACTCTTTCTTCGCCAGCCATATAACACTCGATAAACGCCCTCGTAAAGCCAACATGGTGCTGCCGCGCAAAACAATATTAAATAACACGCAGGAAAAAAGGGAATATAACTAAGAGAAAGAAAACGAACATTCAGCAGCAATGGCGATAAAATAAAAACTAAAATTAGTTGCATTTTATGTTACTTCGGATAAAACGCTAACTTTACGAGATTGCGACTGGAAAAAATGGAAGTGTGAAAGTTGTAATCAGTAGACCAATATACGAGTATGTACTAGAATTGAAGACTTCTAGACGGACAATTTTAAGGTAGTTTAATTTTTTTCATAAATTTCCTGGCCGTCCTGATTTAATTTTGATGATCTACTGTAACCCAAGCATTAGAGCGCTAGCTTTTTCTTTCCGTGAACTTTGCGTGAATATTACCATTATAAAGTCTACTGACGTGTTTCTTCAATAACCGTTAAAATGATTTTAACAGAAGATTTAACACAGATGTCGTTTCATCAACCTCTGTTAAGGTTAACAACTGTTTAAATCTCCCATTAATTTAAGTGCTCATTATTCATAACTTCAATTTTAAGCTACTGTTAAAATGACGGCTAGAGAACATATTTTCCAAGCACAATAAATTGTTATGTGCTGATCATTTAAATGGTGAAAGAGAAGAAGGAATTATGCCAATACGAAATGATTATGTTAGTGTATCTGAACAGAAGTTTCTGAGAGGCATAGAATTTAATTTGCTGTTGAAGAAACGCTTAATATTTTTATGACTTTAAAAAAAATTGATGTTTGTTAGTTAAACTCTTGCTATAGCATATTTAACGGAGGTTGACGAAACCGGGCATAACCCTTGCAGGAGTTAATGGATGACGACCTCAGTAGAAGGTTGCAGTTCATGTTTTCGGAATTTTACTTGTATTCTTCTCACATTTGACTAATAAATAGATATACCGATTTGGATGAGATTCGTTAGAAGTTTACATATCTTTTGTGTTCGTCTTCAGTCACATTGGTTTATGATCAGGATCTCAGTTCTCTAAATTTAAGAACATGTAGTGCAAGGTGCAATGAATATATTTCAAAACTGCAGTTGTATTATTTTATTATATGTTAAACATACATACACGTGTCATTGAAGATCATGCCTGTTGTTTCAGTCTATCAAACAGCATCAGATTGTCTTTAAGGGGAGAGGATGGTATTTTTTGGTGAAAAATGAGTAAATTTAAAAAATAAGTCTTTAAAATACTCTGTGATATGCGTGGAACGCATAGCATAACATTTTGTCGGTATTTGTACCCTTATCGGATGTTGAGTCGCCATTTTTAAACTTCCTGCGTTACGGATTTTTAAATCACTCGCCTACTTTTCTTGTTGTTTCTGGTAAATTATATTTTCAAAAAAATATATAATTTTTTATTTAAAATACTCTTTGATGTGTGTGAAATGCATTGCATAACATTTTGTGGGTATTTGTGCCTTTATCGGATGTTGAGAAGTCATTTTTAAACTTTTTGCGCTATGGATTTTTAAATCACACGCCCGCTTTTATCGGTTTCCAGTAACTTAATTTTTTTTTTGCTACATTGCCAGACAAAATTGGATATAATTTATGAACTATTAAAGATACATGCATGCAATTTAGAACACACATTCTTTAGACTATTAGGAAACTTTTCTCTGTAACAGAATTTTGTTAATTGATTTCATTTAAAAAAATACGTCCGTTTGTTTGAAAGATAGGAAATCAGGAAAGTGTTATTAAATTTTAATTGTTTATTTTACAAACGTAGGGACTAATATCAAAATTCTGTTACAGACAGTTTGTAGAACATGCTTTTGCAAATACATTGCAAAAAACTGTTTGAATCTCTCTTTAAAGACGGTTTAGATATATTGGTTTTAGAACAACTCTGCATCGGGTATATATATTTTTTTTTTCAAATTTGGGCCTCCAAGTAATTTTTGTTTTTCAAAATATTTATATTTGGTAGAGTTGCTACAGCTATGAGCTCTCTACATACAAAAAATTAATATTTTACACCAAAGAGGAGAAAAGTTTAAAAAAATACCATCCTCTCCCCTTAAGCACTTAACTTCTACACGTGATTTTATGCAGACATGTCAAGGACTTATTGCAATTTTTCCTGGAACCTCGCTATGTAACTTACTCCTTATGGATAGTCTTCATCTCCGCATCTTAAGTGATGCATGTAGCATAAACTCCAGTCGTTTCCCCGGTTCTAGATAACTTTTCCGTTTCCTATGTCATGTGTGTTGCCTGCATTCAGGGCGGTCCGGAAACTTATTGATTACCCCTTGTATCTACATATGTCGCAATACAGAAGAAGTTTGTTCATCCCTCCGCATATGAAATAAAAAATTATTGATATTTTTAGCATGGGCGACTTGTCTGCCGCTGTCTGTTTAATATTGACGTAGGTAATGATTTGAGATACAGTCCATGAATGACAGCCAGGTAATTAAAATAGTGCATTTCTTCATATGCATCGAAACATGGAGAGCTCATTGTGACGTTATCGAAATAAAAAACAGTTTCCAATTTCCTCTTGGCAATGAATGTATTTCGAACGTATTATCATTATTTTTTATTCTTCATTTAATTTTGAAGCTTCTTGAATGCTTCATTTGAATGCCGCTGTAATGTACACAGACTGCCGAGTGTTTTTGAAGGTAAGTGTTGTCTGTGTTGGAGTTTTTTTTATTGAAGCTTAAGTACAGAATAACTGCCGGATTCTCCGTTTGACAAGGATGCTAGATGAAGTATTTATTTAGACAGAAGTGTTGAGTCAGATTGTGTGCCAATTCTGCGTATTTTCTCGGTGGCATTAGAACAGAATAGTTAAAATAAAACTGCAAACGTTGAAAACTGTGTTGCTAATTTCTAGAAGTTCAAGTTCTTGATTATTTATATGAAGATGAAGAAAAAGACTGTAGTCATTTGTTGGGTGAAGTGAATAGGAAATTTTAAGTCGTTTGCAGAAAAAAGAAGAACAAAGCAAAACATTATCTCGAATTTCTTTCTTTATACTTCTTACAAATCCACGATATCTCCATTTCAAACCATCGCGTCATCGGGTGCAGAATACAATGGAAAGAAATTTTGTCATGTAATTTCTTGAAGATTTACGCACTGTAGTCCAAATTGTAGCGTTATGCATCAGACACCAATAATAAGGGTGACACTTGAAATTAACTTCTACTCTGGTTTAAAAATTGGTTTTATTTCTGTTCTAATTTATTGTTCTTCTTGACAATTATTTTAGCCTTTCTCGTTTTAAGCTCTTGATTACTTACTTACTTACTGGCTTTTAAGGAGGTTCATTGCCGCCCTCACATAAGCCCGCCATTGGCCCTATCCTGAGCAAGATTAATCCAGTCTCTATCATCATATCCCACCTCTCTCAAATCCATTTTAATATTATCTTCCCATCTACGTCTCGGCCTCCCCAAAGGCCTCTTTCCCTCCGGCCTCCCAACTAACACTCTATATGAATTTCTGGATTCGCCCATGCGTGCCGCATGCCCTGCCCATCTCAAACGTCTAGATTTAATGTTCCTAATTATGTCAGGTGAAGAATACAATGCGTGCAGTTCTGTGTTGTGTAGCTTTCTCCATTCTCCTGTAACATCATCCCTCTTAGCCCCAAATATTTTCATAAGTTTTCGCCATTTCATCATCAGACAACAAAATATTACTATATCTAAATGTGATAAATTATGTTATAGGTTATTATTTGTGTAACATGTATGCTTGTGTTCACATTTAGAGCTACATTTAAATATGTGGGATCTATAGAGATAAAATTATTGTAATATAGGTAGAGAGATATTGTGTAAATCGTCATTTGTATGTTGTATGTTTGCTTCCTCCCATGCTCTTCATTTTTTTATAACTATCCTGTCAAAGTTACTGCTTTATCATATTAGTAATGCGCAATCTGGGATTGGAGATACATTAGACCCAGAATTCAGATTTTATGGTCCTGTCATTTCGTACTTAATTCCAAAGTACAGACATTAAGTATGTCCTGCCCCGTGGCGTAGTCCTGCTTAGGACTCGCGTTACGGAATGCGCGCTGGTTCGATCCTTCATGGGGGAAATTTTTTCTCATGAAATTTCGGCCAGTGTATGTGACCGGTGCCCACCCAGGTGCCCACCCAGCATCGTGATGCACTTGGAGACCTACGATAGGTAGCGAAATACGGTTGCGAAAGCCAACTATAACGGCTGGGGGGGGGGAACATCGTGCTAACCACACGATATCTCCATTCTGGTTGGATGATCGTCCACCTCTACTTCGGCATTTGGGCGTGAGGCCAGCAGCCGGCTGGTCGGTCTCGGTCCTTTATGGGCTGTAGCGCCACGGATGATGATGATGATTATTATTATTATTATTATTATTATTATTATTATTAGTAATTAAGTATAGGAAATAATATAACATCGCTTTAACCTCTTGTCTCCTATTACTCACTTACTGGCTTCTAAGGAACCCGGAGGTTCATTGCCGCCCTCACATAAGCCCGCCATTGGTCCCTTTCCTGAGCAAGATTAATCCAGTCTCTACCATCATATTCTACCTCCCTCAAATCCATTTTAATATTATCTTCCCATCTACGTCTCGGCCTCCCCAAAGGTCTTTTGCCCTCCGGCCTCCCAACTAACACTCTATATGCATTTCTGGATTCGCCCATACGTGCTACATGTCCTACCTCTTGTCTCCTATTAGCTGCAAATAACGAAGATAAGGTTGGATGGCTATTGAGTGTGTGCTTTAACAATATGGAGCGAAAACATAAGGTAACTATTTAAATTAAACATATATTTTTGAGGTTTTTAAAACGAAGCATCTTTTTTCCTCTTACTTTTATTATGTGCTGTAGCACATTACAACCGACCGCCCCTGTCTGTTAGTAAATGCTGTTCACAACATACTGTACAAGAAAGATTGTTACTTGTTGAAGAACAAAATGGCAGACATATTCAATATTTAAACTGAATTCAATAAATTCCATATCTTTATGAGTAGGCCTATAAGTGTGTTATAGGTATCGGCGTGGCTCAGTCGGTTAAGGTATATGTACACCTTTACATACAAAAAATTTTGTTTTGTAAAATTTTGCTCTGTAACATATTTATGCAATTGAGAATGGTACCAGAAAGAGAATGAAGTGAACAGATCCCTTGAAATTATGTCTAAATTGTTTATAAAATGATTTTGTTTATAATTTTGACATGCAACTTGAAACATGACAGCTCATGCAGTTTTTAAGATAGAGCCACAGTTTTTTTCACTGTTTTATATCTAAAACTATTCTTTAGTGCCTGACATAGAGCTATTTTTTATTTTCATTTACATTAATTAAATATTACCATATATGTAACTTACTATAATATTTTATGTCGCATAAATCATGTAAAAATTCATAGATAATTATTAATTATATTAATGTTATTTTACTCATTGTCAGGCATTGGGGGACATTTCAAGCTTCAAAATGACACCAATATCTTCTTGGTATCACCATATTTGACTGAGATATCGTATATTCTAAAATTACTATTTACAGGAAATGAGCCACAAACTTTCAGAGCCTAGAAGACTCCATCATCATATGTCACCCCTTAAGCAGCTTCATGTCGGTCCAGTTTCAGCTTCTTTCTGCCTCTCAAATACCTCCTCCTTGTTTTAACTTCAGATGTTGAATGTATTTTGGCATTTTTGTCCCTATTTCCATTGATGCAACAAATCCTGCGATGGTGTTTGTCCCAGGGTTTATGCCCATCCTCCTCAGAATTTTAATTTGTACTTTTGGACTCTTATTAAAATGACGTACAACATCATTGACACACCAAGTTACAGTTTTATGACTAACAGTAAAAGATTATAAATTACTTCATTATGTAATTTTTTTTTCAATCTAATGATCATGCCCAGATATCTATGCATTTATTTCGGGACTAGAAAGAAGTTTATTTTACAAGCAATGCTGGACGAGGGGATTGACTGCTACGAAGATCACTCCAAAAGTAATGCACTCCAAAAGTAAGTGACCGTGGCTGATGACGCAGCATTTTGGAAAATGGAACTTATCTGAAAAACCATAAGGCATAAATCGAAAATGTTTATATCAAATTAAAGAGAAGAAAATTCTCTATTAAAATAGTTATATTTTGAAAATTCTAATTTTTCATCATTTTTTGCGTTAAGGCGCTTGCTTGCCGGTCTCAAGTTGCGCTCGGGCGCGGGTTCGATCCCCGCTTGGGCTGATGATCTGATTGGGTTTTTTCCGAGGTTTTCCCCAACCGTGAGGTGAATGCCAGATAATCTATGGCGAATCCTCGGCCTCGTTTCGCCAAATACCATCTCGCTATCACTAATCTCATTGACGCTAAATAACTTCGTAGTTGATACAGCGTCGTTAAATAACCAACTAAAAAAACAAGTGTCTTCTTATTTTCTGTATATCTTAATTCTTAGAAAAGTTATGACGTGAAATGTAACTTACTTTTAAATAACGTTGTATATTAATTAATTAATTTTATTACTATCTTCTGAAAAAGTCCATTGTGTTAAATGTATGTACATGTATAGCGTAGAAGCGGAAATTGTCTGGAGATGAATATAAACGGTTCATTTAAGTTCTTTACCAGCATTTTCCATTAGGAGTAAATTAAAGATTTCCAGCCATTTCCTTTATCGTCTCCTGAAGAATAAAAGGAGACACTCGCTCCCCTCACTTTGTGTTAGGGGAAGAATTCCGATTGGATTCCAAAACACGCAGAAGACGATACTGAGACGGTGGAATCCATGCCCAGGGCCCCTTGACACTCTGCACACGATACTCGACATTGAGTCATTCGCGTTTCTTGTTTCTTTCTGCGATAAATTTCAGATTCCAGTGTGAAGCTTGATCACTTCTTCCCATTTCTTGCATCATTTGCACGCCTGAAGTGAAAAGTGAGTCTGAATAGAATTAAGACGGAGAGAATTTATTTTGTGTCTGTAAAGTGCCGATTTGAATATTTTGGAATGTAGAACTATTAATTAACTGCTGCATGTTCAGATTCTGCGCTTTTTTTTTTTTTACAAAGTATCATCGTAGGGTAGGCGGTGGCGTAATTGTTAAAGACGCTTTGCTACAAAGCTGAAGGTCGTTGGTTCGATTATCAATAGGGTGATGAGTCATGGATTTTTCCAATAGGTATATTTTTTACTAGCACCAACAGATAGCGCGCGTGTACTTTGAGAGATGCGCTATTCGTGTGCATTTGTTTTCCAATATATGAACCTTGAGGATTTACATAGTCTATTAGTATATTAAATACTCCTAAAAACAACCTAAAATACCAAATTTTTGTTGTGTTCCTATATACAGGATGTTTCCGAGGTGGTGTTACAAACTTTCAGGGATGATGTATCAATTTGAGATCAGGAACCATCGTCCGGAAATGACCGAGTCGAAAGTTACAAGCAAAAATAGTTCTGTGGAAATTAAATAATTTTATTCCTCTGTACACCTTATTTATGTGTATTTATCCGTATATCTTACGCATACTGTATTCATCTGACGTTGTTTATGTTGTCTACTTACAGTATTCCATTCAGTGAGCTGTCTGAGAGATGGGGACAGGTAACTACACTACAGCAATGCAGATAGCGTAATGTGTAACGGACATGGTCGCTCCTGATATGCACATCTGTAGACAGCAGTGTATGTGTACAAGTTGCGGTGTCCAGTCGATCAGTCCTAGTGAAATGGTGGAGTACACGAGAGCGGAATAAGCAGACCTGATTTTCGAATACGGATGAGGCAATGGGAACAGTAGACAAGCTCACAGATTGTATCGGGACAAGTACCCATGTAGGAGACATCCGGCCAATACCATTTTTCCACGACTGTTCCAAAAGTTAATGGAAGGAGGGCACGTGGTGTGAAATTACAATTCCATTTCCACACAACTATTTTTGCTTATAACTTTCGACTCAATCATTTCCGGACCATGGCTCCTTATCTCAAATTGATACATGTGCCCTTCGACATCATCCCTGAAAGTTTGTAACGCCACCTCGGAAACACTCTGTATAAAAACCAGGGAAAGCTTTTGCCTTCAGTCAGGTTCCGAAAGATTCTGAATATATGCTTTGAACCTTAAAAAATATAACTAATTAAATTGAGCCTGTTGAACGAAAAGAACTACTTCAAATAAGGAATTGCTGGCTACAGTTTCATTTTGGAAGAAGGCAAAGAAAAAAAAAATTGATAAAAACATATGCAACCTCGACAGTAAGCTATGTTAGCTTAGATTTATGCAGTACTTGTAGGAGTCCCTGAAGTTTACGACTGCATTTTACAATGGAACGATACGTGGCCTACAGCAAACTCTCGATGAACTGGGATGTTTATTATCTAGGACGATCCGTAGTGAGAAATTTACATTAAGACTACCCGTAACAGTCATTTATTTTTTAAACTAGTGCATTAAAACTTTCGAGACAAAAATATTTATGACTAAAGCACATGTGAACTTGTACTTGAGCTTGATTTCATCTATTAGCCTTAACAGGAAGTAGGGTCAGTGGCGTATTACTTTAAAATTTGAAATGGGAGTCTTGGTCAGATATGGTACCATTTGATAGAGCTCTTCAAAACAAACAACTTTCATAGGAAACGTTTTTATTAATTCCTACTATTTCGATGAGAAAACAAACGAAAATACAATGAGTAATTCAGAACAACCGTAAGTCATTTATTTCGGAAACTAGTGCATTAAAATTTTCGAGAAAAAAATATTTATAACTAAAGCACATGTGAACTTTCATTTGAGCTTGATTTCATCAATCAGCCTTAACAGGAAGTAGGGTCAGTGGCGTATTACTTTAAAATTTGAAATGGGAGTCGTGGTCAAATATGGTACCATTTGATAGATCTTTTCAAAACAAAGTGTTAATTGCAATTATTGTAATTAACATTTTAAATCAAGTTATTATTACATCACTTTGGTTGTAAAAGTTTTTGCCATTTTGGCATCATCAGACAACAAAATATTACGATATCTAAACGTGTTAAATTATGTTATATTTATGTAACATGTATGGTTGTGTTCACATGTAGGGCTACATGCAAATATGTGGGATCTATAGAGATAAAATTATTGTAATATCGGTAGAGAGATATTGTGTAAATCGTGATTTGTTTGTTGTATGTTTGCTACCGCCTATGCTCTTCACTTTTTTATAATTATCCTGTCAAAGTTACTACTTCATCATATTAGTAATGCGCCATCTGGGATTGGAGATAAATGACTGATCTGCACACCACAGACCCAGAATTCAGATTTTATGGCCCTGTCAGTTCGTACTTAATTCCAAAGTACAGACATTAAGTATAGGAAATAATATAACATCGCTTTAAGCTCTTATCTCCTATTAGCTGAAACTAACAAAGATGAGGTTGGATAACTATTGATTGCGTCATTATTTGAACTTAATTATCAGGTTTGGGGTGCAGCGATATGGTGAAAAGTTTTTTTTTTATCATTAGATGTGTTGCACCATAAACCCAGCAGGTAGGAGTTAGGCTCTCCGTAGGTAAATAGAGATTTATAATCCTAACTCATCTGAGATAATGTATAATATAGTATAACGATAACTAAGAAGCTTTCATGTCTTATAAGATTAAAACTTAAGAGAGGGGCTCTCAGATTGTATTAAAACTGTATCATTGTCGCTCTGTACACCGTGGCTGGTATCATCATCATCATCATCATCATCATCATCATCAGACAGCGGAAAAAGATCATTCGGATGTGAAGGTAACTACAACGCAAGTAGTTTGTCTCGTCAGAGGGTTGTTGTTTACATAAGCACAGTAGGCATATTAGAGGCGCGTGCGGGTAAGAACTGTTTTCGAATCGATGATTCAGAAGGTGTCTGATATTTTGTGTACCTTTCTATAAACCCTTTAAAGTGAGGATTGTCCAACGTTTTGAACGGAATATTGCAACTTACCATCATTGGATATAAATCCTGGCAAAAGTCATATTTCATATTTGAGGCGGAATTTGAACTTGAACCCTTATTTTCTTCTAAAATAGAGCAACATTTTTCATTTGTTTTTGTGTATTACATTGGTGTTTTATGGATTGTTTGTTATCTTTTTTACTGCACACATACATAACCGACACTTAATTATTTCACCAGTATCACTATTAAAAATGTCGGTACCATATTTTTGTATTAAAGAATACACCCCATGATTTTAACATCTGTCTTCGGCATTATGATCACTTCACTGAACACAAATGAAGAATATGTTTACGTATCTCCATGTCCTCTGTTCAAGTACGGACGAGGACTGGCAGAGAACGCAGAGTGGCAGTTGTTTTCGGTGTTCGCGTGGTGCTCTCTGCGGACGGCCGTGTTGTAGCTACCTACTTGGGAAGCGTGCACACCTCATGCCATAGTCCAGGCCTGCAGAACCCGTAAGTAGGGGAAATATGACGTCAGCCTCACTCCATTTCTATTGGGGATGATCGACTTCTGCGTAGAGTTGTTTACATTCTTTTCCCGTGCAAGGTTCTTTATTGGCGGCACTGTAATTTTCAAAAAGGATTGTAATAAATTCATTGTATTTATAATGCGTTATTTCGTTTCAAGGTTTACAATAAAATTAAGCTAGATTTCCTGTCGGTAGGTTCTTTTAGATTTCTTTGTACCTAGCCTGCTTTAGATTTTCGAAAACTTTCCTCCTATCATCACCTACGGAAACATAAATTTATAGCATTTAAGTAATGAACCTTGAAAGTCACTATTAATTTCAATTCAAAATGAATACAGCGAGTAACGTCCTTAATTTAATAGTAGTGTAAACTAGGGTCTGTTGGACAGTCGGTCGTGTTGGACACTCTGTACTTTAACGTGTTACCTCGCCACTTGTGGGGACCACATTCTGCTAGAAGTCAATGACGGAAGTAGCCACGAGTCATTGACTTCTAGCAGAATGTGGTGCCTACAAGTAGCGAGGTAACACGTTAAAGTACAAAGTGTCCAACATGCCCGACTGTCCAACAGACGCTAGTTTACCCTATATAAATAAACAATCAATATGCAGTTCGTAATAATCAGTTTGTGCATTCTATAATTCTTAATATGGGCTTTGTTGAAATGTGGTTTAATATTGAAATGACGAGTAAAAAATAAATTGGATGGAACACAGTAAACGAGCAATTTTTTCGTCTTCAACAACAAAATAATCGTATTCCCATTTCTTTGGAAGTAGCATTTCTTCACGGGTTTAGATTTTGCCATGCTCCAGTTCTCTTTAAACTGCAGTACGCGTATTGTCCATTTATTATTATTTTTGGCTGGAGTGCGTTACAATGTTGAATGACACCATTGACATCCGGTCATATAGCTATCACTCACTTATCAACGTACAATTTATTTATCGTCCTATTACTAGTAAAACCAGCATTCCCTTCATCATCATCATCATAATAATCATCATCATCATCATCACCATCATCATCCCGTACACTACATTTACACGAACACTTACACATATACTTACCGTAGTACACGACATAACTCTCAAGAGATACACCATGTACAGCGTGGCCCGCCGAATTGGTGTGCAACTAGAAAATGGCAGAGCAGGAAAATGGGTTACAGTTCTGCCATCTATCCGCAATATGCGGAACCCGAATCATGTAAAGTGAAGTGGGTAGGCATTGGATACATACATACATAAATACATACATACATACATACATACATACATACATACATACATACATACATTTTTAGTGGGTTATTTTACGACACTTTATCAACATCTGCGGTTATTTAGCGTCTGAATGAGATAAAGGTGATAATGCCGGTGTAATGAGTCCGGGGTCCAGCACTGAAAGTTACCCCGCATTTGCTCATATTGGGTTGAGGGAAAACCCCGGAAAAAACCTCAACCAGGTAACTTGCTCCCGACCGGGAATCGAACCCGGGCCACCTGGTTTCGCGGCCAGACGCGCTGACCATTACTCCACATACATACATACATACATATTGTACTCGCCAAACTTAGATGACCCCAGCTCAGAGGAAAGAAGTCAAAGAAGTCACATCAACATGCTCTCGATGTTTATGTTATGCAGTTGGCCGCGTCCGATAACTGAATTGCTTTATAACAGCGTTGCCAAACATAGACGCCCTCACCCGAGTAGAGAGGTCAGCTTATCTTGCCGCAAGAGATAACTACTAACTTCTCTGGTTAAAAAAAAAATCGTACTTGCCTTAGTCCAGCGGCTGGGCTAATTCAGAGTAATAATGTGACAACGCTGCATAACTAATAGGCAATCACCGTATGATTTATTATGTTTTGGGTAAGGCACGAATCCGCAGAGTGGTGTGAGTGAGGTCGTCTAAGCTTGGCGAGAACAATACCTGCATTTATTAACAATATTCAATAGGGAGTTACTTTCCACCCACCCTGTAGTGTCCAATTACGAAATTTATGACTTTTTCCATACGTTCACGTAGGCCTACATGTTTCCTTAGAAACCGTCTGATTGCGAAACGCATACAATTAGAGAGTATGGGCCATCTTCTTGATACATTTTTTCGTTGTGAAATAATGTAACTTTATAAATAAAATTACTTACATCTTCTAATATTTGACTTTGTATTGCCATATTAAGATCTATCCCTAGCGCCTTGAAACATCCGCCGCCAGTAAGTTTGCTAGGTTGCGCTGTAAATTGCTTGCCGTGTTATAGTAAGTATCTTGCCTTACTTCTCGCTTAATGGATTGAAGTGTCGGCGGTATTTTGATTATGGCTTAGTAGTTTAATACGAAAGCGTCTCCTGCCACTTGCCTTGAATGCCTTTAAAGAAAAGTGACTGAATTACGCCGCATCTGAACCGTGGTGCCTGCACAATGTAGTTCTGAGTACGTGTGCACCCTGCCAGGTATCACTTCAAGATATGAAAGGCATTGGTGTGTGAATGTCACGCCATAGGGGTAAGCTCTTTACACGGGCTCTATCTATTCTAGAGTCTAGACGAAATGGAGTCTGGAGATCCCACTGCAGACATTCAGTGCAAGTTGTTATTTACGTACCTCAACAACTCTTCAGGCTGTGGTATCGTGAACTGCTATTGTCGTGGAAACATTTCCTTTTAAATTCATTTCATTTTTCCTCCGGTACATTTTCTTATATTAGACTTCTACTCCACAAACGATTAGGGAAGACACGGAAATTTTACTTGAAGCAAGTAAAGCGATAGGTTTGGAAGCAAGTCCCGAAAATACAAAGTGTATGATTATGTCTCGTCACCACAATATTGTACGAAATCGAAATATAAAAATTGGAGATTTATTCTTCGAAGAGATGGTGAAATTCAGATATCTTGAATCAACAGTAACAAATATAAATGACATTCGGGAGGAAATTAAACGCAGAATAAATATGGGAAATGCCTGTTAATATTCGGTTGAGAAGGTTTTGTCATCTAGTCTTACTTACTTACTGGCTTTTAAGGAACCCGAAGGTTCATTGCCGCCCTCACATAAGCCCGCCATTGGTCCCTATCCTGAGCAAGATTAATCCATTCTCTATCATCATATCCTACCTCCCTCAAATCCATTTTAATATTATCTTCCCATCTACGTCTCGGCCTCCCTGAAGGTCTTTTTCCCTCCGGCCTCCCAACTAACATTCTACATGCATTTCTGGTTTCTCCCATACGTGCTACATGCCCTGCCCATCTCAAACGTCTGGATTTAATGTTCATAATTATATCAGGTGAAGAATACAATGCGTGCAGTTCTGTGTTGTGTAACTTTTTCCATTCTCCTGTGACTTCATCCCTCTTAGCCCCAAATATTTTCCTAAGCACCGTATTCTCAAACGCCCTTAACCTATGTTCCTCTCTCAAAGTGAGAGTCCAAGTTTCACAACCATAAAGAACAACCGGTAATATAACTGTTTTATAAAAAATTCTAACTTTCAGATTTTTGCAGGAAACTGGATGATAAAAGCTTCTCAACCGAATAATAACAGGCATTTTCCATATTTATTCTGTGTTTAATTTCCTCCCGAGTATCATTTATATTTGTTACTGTTGCTCCAAGATATTTGAACTTCTCCATCTCTTCAAAAGATAAATTTCAAATTTTTATATTTCCATTTCGTACAATATTCCCGTCACGAGACATAATTGTCATCTAGTCTACTGCCAAAAAAATCTGAAAGATAGAATTTATAAAACAGTTATATTACCGGTTGTTCTGTATAGTTGTGAAACTTGGACTCTCACTTTGGTAGAGGTGTTTGAGAATAAGTTTCTTAGGAAATAGTTTGGGCTAAGAGGGATGAAGTTACAGGAGAATGGAGAAAGTTACACAACGCAGAACTGCACGCTTTATATTCTTCACGTGACATAATTAGGAACATTCAATCCAGACGTTTGAGATTGACAGGGTATGTGGCACATATGGGGGAATCCAGAAATGCTTGTAGAGTGTTAGTTGGGAGGCCGGAGGGAAAGAGATCTTTGGGGAGGCCGAGACTTAGATGGAAGGATAATATCAAAATGGATTTGAGGGAGGTGGGATATGGTGATAGAGAGTGGATTAATCTTGCACAGGATAGGGACCAATGGCGGGCTTATGTGAGGGCGGCAATGAACTTTCGGGTTCCTTAAAAGCCATTTGTAAATAAGTAAGGTTATTCGTAACTCCGTGGAACATTTAAAACATTCAATATAAATGAACTACTCAACAGATACCATATTTTATTACGCTGAAATCGACGACATAAGCTGACCAAACGTTTATTTTTACGTATTTGGCAGAAGCTTTATATGTCCGCTTACGCTGATACGGCAGACTTCTATACGATAATCCATTTTGTCCCACGTGCTTGTCATATCACGATCGAACCGAGCAACTGCAGCAGTGCTGTGGTACGATTGTGAAGATCCTGGAGATTATCGAGAAGTGGAGGCACAAATACAGTATACTCCACAAACCCCAACAAGAAAAAGTAAATCCGGGGACAGCGGTGGCCACCACTTTAACGTGCTGTCTTGTCCTGTGCATATTATACTTTAAATATTGCTGTTAATGTCCAAATATGCAGAAATGTCCAAAATATGCAAATGTATAAATAATAATTAAATATGAAAGATATAATTACTCAGCGGTTGCGTGTCGGTTAAGGCGTAACGCTACAAAGTCGGATGTTTGCGGGTTCGATTCGCGATGGGGTCGCTGATTTTCTCCATTGATATAATTCTTCCGGCCGCATCATGGCCCTGGGCTTCACTTATGTCTGACAGAAATTAATACCAGAGATATTTCGCTGGGAGTAAAGGTGGAGGGAAGATAGGACTGACATCTCTACTGCATTAGTGCCGACTTACATGTGGGAACCTTTACCTCTCGCCACCCCGTGGGCTTCATCGGCGTATGATGGAGATGACGTGACTTTACCAACATGCGGTATTTATAGTATCTGCCTTCAAGAGCTGGATTCTCCTCTCTCATCATCGCTCTTGTGAGTATTTCGCTAGACTATCGCAAATACCAGGACACCTGGCCATGTAGTGAGCATGATGAAAAAGTATAGTATATTAGTTATGGTAATATATTGTTAACAAAGTTGTAGTTGTTAGTAATGTTTTATTTTTTCTGTGCGAAACAAAACAATTCAGTAGCGAACTAGTAAGTTACATGGGCGTATACAATGCAGTCTTGTTTTCGTGCACTGTAGGCGAATACAGATGTATATTCTCCCATTAATTATATGGACGTTGAACACATTACATGAGAATATACTTGTAATGTTTCATGCGTTTGCCTTCGGGTTATCAAATTACGATGAAACCTCTACCATGTGTGTTTATTCGCATTGCAGAATGTTGTAAATTTAGTAGCTGTATCATGTAACAATCACTTCAGTTGGTAAGCATTCGAGTCGTGCACAACCGGTTACGAAAAATAGAAATTATACTGTATATTGCTATTGATCGCCTGGCTCTGTAGTCAGTATGCAAAGCACTTCCGTCTCGCAGAGTGACTCAGTGTTGTGTTTAACGAATATTCGAATTGTTTCTCATTCTTTGTATGTACGGCAAAGGGAGACCACTTTGAGCTATGCACGAGTTCGGAGACACCTTGCAAGAACGAGATGTTGGTGTAGGCGTGCCATTTAATTTATAATTCTTCCTCTCTCACTACAATCAATCAATTAGGGTCGAATTCATAGTCATCACTTATAAAATGAGGAAACACTTAAGTAATGAGCATTTCCTTAGCACTTATTTCGGATCGTATTGCAGAGACGCTACTCATTCCTATGCCCTGAGCATTCCCTTGACATCGAAAGAAATATGGCAACATGGCTAGACGTGAGCGCTTTCCTACATTCAATTGTTTTCCAGCGCCTTCAAATTGTTAAATCGGTATTATTGTCATACACAAATACAGAAGTAAATATTATAGAGCTAAAATTATATAAGAAAACATTTTACAGAAAAGAAAGAAGTGAGCGAAAATAACTAGTTATTAAATATGGAGATATCGTCGAAAGTAAAAAAAAAAAAAAAAAAAAAAAAAAAAAAGATAATTGTTCTCTCCAAAAGAAGAAATTGACATGGAATAAAATTGCAGTTGAGTTTAATGAAAACTCCGGATATATTCCTGTAAGTAAATCATTTTAATTTATTTTTCAGTTATTTTTATGCTAAACAAAGTGGAAATGATATAATTACGCAAATTTTAACAGCTTATTCCTTGGGTAGAATACAAACAAAAAATGCAAATGACACCTTGTCGGGACGTGAATACTTTTCGAAAAAAAAAAAAAATACCACTCAAACCTATCTGAAATGCTGCTGTATCATAAAATCTCAAAGCAACCAGTACTTTCAGCAGAGGCGAAATCGGTAAGCCTCATGGTTGTATTGTGAATTGAAATGAGAGACACCAGAATATTCACATCAGTGTTCTTGTCGAAACGGTTTCTCCTCTTAAATTGTTGGTCATTATACATCTCTAAAGGGTTTTCCATATCTCTGATATATCATTTGCTTACCGAAACTCATTTTCATTTTAATTACAGAACTCAATAAATTAAATTAAATCATAATCATCATCTATTGTATACCGAATCAACTGATTACAATGCATATGAGGAAACACTTGAGTAAGCTGATAAGCTACCTTATTTGAATAAGTGTTCACTTCAGTGGGATTTATGAATTGGAAATTATTATAAGCAACTGCTTAAGTGTTTCCTTACAATAAGTGTTGACTATGAATTCGGCCCTTAATCATCCATCGATCCATCCATCCATCGGTTCATTGATTCTTTTATCCATGAATTCATTGATTGATTAGATTAATTGAATAATTAAGTGGTTCATTAATGAGTTCATTGATTGATTCATTGATTGATTCATTCATTCATCCAAGTGGTATCGTCAAGAGCAACAACATGGATCGTGAAAGACTCTACTTAGAAGTGTTTTTATTAAACATAACTAGACTCTAGCGGAAGTTTCTAAATAGTCTTAAATGACCAAGTTATTATTTTTTTTCCCTCGATCTTCCCTTTTTCCCCCGTTTTTTATCTTGATATATTACTTAATCGTTTGTATCTGTATGCCATATAGTACGATTTTGCTATTTAACTTTTTACGTCTTGTAACCTACATATATTCTCCTATTAGTATATTAACAATAAATCATATCTGAAGTGAATTAATCGTCATATTTATCTCGAGCAGTTTGTTTTATAAATTGTATATATTCCCCTTATGTTATGCAATTGATTTTGATTATATCTAATTTTGTGCTTTATGTTATATTCTCCTTATATTATGTAACTTATCTTGACTGTTTATAATTTCTATCTTCTTTTGTGTTGTTTTGTAATCTATCACATAATTTTGTATTTCATGTATATTATTGAAACCTGGTTCAGTGGAAGAGAAGGCCTTATGGACTTAACTCTGCCAGGCAAAATAAAACTACTACTACTACTGCTGCTGCTGCTGCTGCTGCTACTGCTGTCATTTAGCTCCAGTAGCATATCCTTTAGTATCATCTCTTATGCTAACAACGCCATATTTATACTTCTTCCTCCTACTATCACTCCTCCCATTTTCTGAAAACAGTTCTTATCCAATTTAAAGATATACGCGTACTTCTTAAATATGACGTATCAATAGCAGCTTATATTTTCATGCAAATTCTCGGTCTGCAAGTTTGGTGACATGTGGCTGTATTCTAATATAAATTTCTTATCTTTCAGGTAGGTAAGTGATGAGGTCCTGCATATGCTGTTAGATGAAGTGCCTGTTTTACAAAAAGGTAACCATTAAGCTATAATATAAAATGGACTACATTTTTTCTGCTGTTGTGATTGAATTTCATTTACGCCGTTACTGCTTGTCCTATGTCCTGAATGGAGAGAGTAGCGCCTTTATCACGATGTGCAAAAAAAAAAAGTCTCATATTATATATCTGACTATAAGAAATTCATCTGGGAAACTACAAACGTAACTATGCAACTTTACGAAACTATAACATATAGTAAGGCTGGAGAACTACAACCACTGCAAATATCGAGGGATTTTTGAAGGGAATATTTTTGTCGTCTCTAGTGTACATGGGGCAACAGTAGCCTACTCTTCTTTGTGCTACTTTCTGTAGTTTCGTTGCAAGTTTTCACCCAGGTTTAGCGCTATCTGTGGATTTTTTCATATATTACTCGCACTGTAGAGCGCTATCTGTGGACTTTTTCGTATATTACTCGCACTGTAGATAGGTTACATGACTAGTGACTTTATCGCACATGTGTACAACATGGGATAAGAAGTTTGAAACAAACAGAATGTGCGTAGACAATTTTTAGCAAACTTCTCGCACATTTAGTACTATGAACAACACTCATTAAAGAGGGTGGAGTGTGAGGTAGACCAAACTCTTTCTTCCATCGTGCCAACAACTCTTTACAAACAATAGCGGGCCAAGTCGTGTACCGTACTGTAATCCAGATATTCGAAATGTAATGGAATGCAATTTTAGGGAGGGAAGGGGGTACCCTCAAACTAGGCGCATTCCCAAACCCACACCAGTTCATTACATTAATGGTTATTAGAGAAGAAAAATTCGCTCCGGCGCCGGGGATTGAACTCAGTCCTTGGTTCTACGTACCAAGTGCTCTAACCACTGAGCTACGCCGAAGTTCAATCCACAGCACCGGATCGAATCCCTCTCCTCTAGTATTTTTCCCTTTGTGGCCAGACTTCAAGTTCGACATGTATGTTGACATATTATATTAAGTCAACTGCCATTATACAAGGAGCGCACTCAGTTGAGTGACCATTGTTACCGTAACAGATATATTCTGTAGGACCGAAAATTAATCTTTACGTAGATTCTTCGCCCAACAGTGCGTAATACTGTGGAATCCCGGCCACCAAGTCACTGCATTGAGTGCACTTCTTGTAACTGCTGCGGCTGGCTCCGTCTGCCTTTCTCTCTTTCAAGATTTTTTTAGCACTTTGTTAGCACGAGTTGCCCATCCATGGTCATGGAAGTTAATTAGTTTCCCGCATTGGGGCTGGAGAGTTGCTAAAGTAGGAGTCACGTAAGATTATTTCCTAAAAAGCTAATATGGCCGGCTTTTCAATGTTGCCAACTGTTAGGCTACTACTTATCTCCAAAGCAGGTAAAATCACAATGCTACTCGTAGCCTATGTACTCAAACAATAAACAATTTAATAATAATAATAATAATAATGATAACAATAATAAATAATATTTTTGATTAACTGATCTAAATTGACATGTATTTTGTTTGGCAACATAAAATTAATTAGTTTGGCTACAGTTTACCATTCATAAGACCTAACCTAGATATGATTAGATGTTAGTACGAACTCCGAAAACTACTTGTTCACCCTTAGAATATAAAGTAATGAGACCCAGTATATAATTGTGGTCCAGTGGAATGCTGGGGAAACAGACATTATGATTACCCATTATTTAAAGGATTTGTGAGATTCTTTCATAACATTGATATTACTGAACTACAAATTCGTTTTTATACCTGATTTAGAATCAATCAATCAATCAATCGGTTATTTAGCGATGCCGTATCAACTGCGAAAATAATTTGCGTCCATGGAATTGTAATAAATAAATGGTATTTGGAGAGAGAAGTCCGAGAATTCACCATGGGATTAACTAAAATTTGCCTTATAGTTAACCAAAAACTTCCGGGGAAAAAACAAGCAATCATCCCAAGAGATTATAATTCACGCCCGACTCCACTTTGAGACGTAAAATTAGATGCAACATTTATGGTATTGTTTTACGACATCTTTCCTCTTTATATCATTTGCGAAATGTCAGTAGCGTTCTGTTATTTGCGAAAACTAGTACATTGAAAACTGAGTCAGTCTTTGCAACATGTCCCAGAAAACACATTTTCTGAACTCGCATCTGGATTTGCTTCCATCTAACCTAAAAGCGGTGAGCGAAGAGCACGGGGAGAAATTCCATTAGGATATAGCCTAGACCTCTCTCAAATTGAAAGGCGCCGTATAGAGGAAAAAATTACCCAGCATGCTTGTTGGCTACCATTGGGTGAGAGAGCTGTGTGTTCGGCTACAAAAGAAAGTCTGCCAGAAAAATATTGTAAAACTGTAAATAGAATTAAAATTGTTATCAATTACAGTTGAACTCGGTTATAGCATCATAGAAGGGCTAAAGTAATAAATTAGTGCCGATAACCAAAAACTTCCGGGGCAAAAAACAAGCAATCATCCCAAGAGATTATAATTCACGCCCGACTTCACTTTGAGACGTGAAATTAGATGCAACATTTATGGTATTGTTTTACGACATCTTTCCTCTTTATATAATTTGCGAAATGTCAGTAGCGTTCTGTTATTTGCGAAAATTAGTACATTGAAAACTGAGTCAGTCTTTGCAACATGTCCCAGAAAACACATTTTCTGAACTCGCATCTGGATTTCCTTCCATCTAACCTAAAAGCGGTGAGCGAAGAGCACGGGGAGAAATTCCATTAGGATATAGCCTAGACCTCTCTCAAATTGAAAGGCGCTGTATAGGGGGAAAAAATTACCCAGCATGCTTGTTGGCTACCATTGGGTGAGAGAGCTGTGTGTTGAGCTACAAAAGAAAGTCTGCCAGAAAAATATTGTAAAACTGTAAATAGAATTAAAATTGTTATCAATTACAGTTGAACTCGGTTATAGCATCATAGAAGGGCTAAAGTAATAAATTAGTGCCGATATAAAACTACAGCAAATAAATGTTAAAGAAACAAATAATTTACAATATTACGTATTTTGAAGACTGCGATTTGATTTATAATTTTATATAGGGCTATAGCACTACAATTTTTAAATACTTTACACCGTACTTGTTTTTCTCTCTCTCGCTCTCTCTCTCTCTCTCTCTCTTTTTTTTTTTTTTTGAAAAATATTACTGTACTGAATTGCAGATAATAGTGAAATACAGAGGGAAATACTAGCCTATAATGTACAGTAGTTGCAAAAAAAAAAAAAAAAAAAAAAAACCGGACCGACACTTGTAACTGATTTCAGAGCCTTGTTCACTCAAGAGCACGATAGACTGATAACTAAGACTTTCGTGGTTCGAATCCTTCCTGGGAACGAAAATTTTTTTTATTCCTTATTCAAATTTATTCCCAATACTTTTCGGGGATCATCAATGTCGTTTTAGGCGTAATAGATCAACTATTGACCAGATATTTTCTATTCGACAGATAATGGAGAAAAAATGGGAGTATAAGGGTACAGTGAATCTGTTATTCATAGGTTTCAAAAAGGCGTATGACTCGGTTAAGAGAGAAATTTTATATAATATTCTTATTCAATTTGGTATTCCCAAGAAACTAGTTCGATTAATTAAAATGTATCTCAGTGAAACGTACAGCAGAGTTCGTATAGGTCAGTTTCTGTCAGATGCGTTTCCAAATCACTGCGGGCTAAAGCAAGGAGATGCACTATCACCTTTACTTTTTAACTTTGCTCTAAAGTATGCCATTAGGAAAGTCCAGGATAACAGAGAGGGTTTGGAATTGAACGGGTTACATCAGCTGCTTGTCTATGCGGATGACGTGAATATGTTAGGAGAAAATCCACAAACGATTAGGGAAAACACGGCAATTTTACTGGAATCAAGTAAAGAGATAGGTTTGGAAGTAAATCCCGAAAAGACAAAGTATATGATTATGTCTCGTGACCAGAATATTGTACGAAATGGAAATATAAAAATTGGAAATTTATCTTTTGAAGAGGTGGAGAAGTTCAAATATCTTGGAGCAACAGTAACGAATATAAATGATACTCGGAAGGAAATTAAACACAGAATAAATATGGGAAATGCCTGTTATTATTCGTTTGAGAACCTTTTATCATCCGGTCTGCTGTCGAAAAATCTGAAAGTTAGAGTTTATAAAACAGTTATATTGCCGGTTGTTCTGTATGGTTGTGAAACTTGGACTCTAACTTTGAGAAAGGAATAGAGATTACGGGTGTTTGAGAATAAGATTCTTAGGAAAATATTTGGGGCTAAGCGGGATGAAGTTACAGGAAAATGGAGAAAGTTACACAACACAGAACTGTACGCATTGTATTCTTCACCTGACATAATTAGGAACATTAAATCCAGAAGTTTGAGATGGGCAGGGCATGTAGCACATATGGGAAAATCCAGAAATGCATATAGAGTGTTAGTTGGGAGGCCGGAGGGAAAAAGACCTTTAGGGAGGCCGAGACGTAGATGGGAAAATAATATTAAAATGGATTTGAGGGAGGTGGGATATGATGATAGAGAATGGATTAATTTTGCTCAGGATAGGGACCAATGGCGGGCTTATGTGAGGGCGGCAATGAATCTCCGGGTTCCTTAAAAGCCAATAAGTAAGTAAGTACTTTTCGATTGCTGGTAAAATTCATGTTCTAGAAATAATAAGTTAATTAAGTAGTAAAATATCGCTGCAATCGAAAAGTATTGGGAATAATTTGAATAAGGAACAAAAAAATTTCCTTCCCAGGCAGGATTCCAACCACGAAAGTCTTAGTTAGCAGTCTATCGTGCTCTGGAGTGAACAAGGCTCTGAAATCAGCTACAAGGGTCGTTCCGATTTTGTTTTTGCCACTACTGTAAAATATTTAACGCCGATACACATACTAGACCAGCCATCGTCAACTGGCCTGCATACTAGTTCGGAGCGCCGAGACGAGGAGGTAGTAGTGTGCAGTGTGTCCAGCCAAGCCAACGCATCCCACCACAGAAGCCAACTTTCTGACCATAATTTACAATGTCTTCTTCGATTGTGTTCTACACGAGCATTGACACCTAACGTAAACCAGTTAGTGAGGGGAAAAATGAATTCAAAAATCCAGGAAAACCAATGCTAATGATCAGCGAAAATAATTTTTATCATTTGTTATTTACATTGTAAAAAAATAATTTAGGCCTGCTTCAGTCTTGTAACAGAAACGACAATATGTTTCATATGTTATACAAAATAACAAATAATTGGTTTTGTGATATGTAGTGTCAGATAAATAATTTATAATTAATTTTATTTTATTGACGACACTTATACAAAGGAATAGGATGACAGGATTTAAATATTAGTAATGGATTCGATTAGTTTAATATTTTGTAACAGTGAAAATGCGTTATAGGTCTGTAAGTTCTCAATTACTTTAATATGAAAAAAAAAAAACTATTTGCTTTCATAACCGCTGCAATACATAACGAAAAAGTACAACTTGCTTGTTGTCTTAAATTAAAAAGTGATTTAAAAATCCAGGAAAACCAATGCTAACGAACAGCGAAAATAAATTTTATAATTTGTTATTTACATGGTAATAAAATAATTTAAGTCTGCTTTAGCCTTGTAACAGAAACGATAATATGTTTCATATGTTACACATAATAACAAATAATTGGTTTTGTGATATAAAGTGTCAGATAAAAAATGGGTAATTAATTTTATTTTATTGACGACACTTGAACAAAGGAATAGGATGACATGATCTAAATATTAGTAATGGATTCGATTTGTTTAATATTTCGTAATAGTGAAAATGCATTAGGCCTATAGGTCTGTAAGTTCTCAATTACTTTAATATATAAAAGAACTAGTTACTTACAAAACCGACACAATACATAACGGAAACTACGTATTGTTTCTTGTCTTAAACTGAAAAGTGATTTACTTATTACACAGTTCTTCTTAAAATAAATGAAGTACAGGTTTCTTCCGTGTTTATTATGATTATTAGAGACTGATTAGAAGGGTTGAACAAGTGAACGGACGCCACTGCCATCACCTGATTTCTCCCCCCCCCCCACCTCTTGCTGCACAGTTGATGTCTAAGGGATAGAACTGAGCAGTGCGGCTCATCGGAGTGCCTACTACCGCGGAGGAATCGGAGATTACGAATAAAGCTCTCCACCGGTGATCTCCGGTACTACCGCAGGTGGAACAGGGGACATACGAAGGGAAGCGGTGGTTCGGAGCGAAGCGACAGTTGGCTCAAGGACGACCGGCGAGTACGGACTGACGGTAGTTGAGTGCAATAAAATGGCACCAAATCGGATATCCGTCGCATGGAAATTCTTTAATTTTGTTGAAGGTAATAATAAAGTCGCACACTGTAAACCCTGTGGGCGAATTTACTCTAAGGGTGATGGAACTTCGAATTTGTTAGACCATTTGAAGCGATCGCACAATCGCGAACTTGATGAAAACAATTACGCAAAAATTTGATATGATTTCTTTTTAAATTGTTTTAGTGCTATTGTTTCCAAAGGCTCACAGTCTAGGAAAAAGTCTTGAAATTTCTCTAAAACGTAACTTTCGAGGCAATAAAAAACATATGAAATATTTACAAGACGACTTGAGTTATATTTTGCTGTTTAGACAACTTGAGTTATATTTTACTGTTTGGATTAAAATATTTCTGAATGAAACTAAAGAAACATGTGGTAATAATATAATTACAATTATCCTTAAGTTGATATCCACTTATATTTTTATTACAGAGCAAGAGTGGCGCGTTTTAGAAGAGGCAGTTCAAATGCTGACACCCTTTAACACAATCCTGTCCGGTGAAGAATCTGAATAAATTATGTTGGACAGTAAACTTTATCCCATTGATAGCCCACGTTTCTTTTGTTCCATTCTGAAGCTCCCTTAATATATTTTACGTTAACTAAACCGATTAGAATAATAATTGACAAACCTTGTTTGCAATTAAATGAGAGTTTCTAGGAGAATTAAAGTATAAATGTTTACATTAGCTACTGAAAAGCTTTACTTCTGTGTTAGTTTTGCAGTTAGATTGAATGTTGTTAATTTGATCAATGACATAAAACTAATACGGCTTTTCACATATACTATGAATTTCAAAACTAGAAAAAAAAATCTGTCAGCTAACGTAGCACTTTAAGCAACACAAAAAAAAAGATCCGAAGAAAAAGAGAGAGATTAGCATAAGGGAGAGAATAAACAACAACAAATTAGAACTTATTTTAAAAGATACGCGGACGTCAGCGGACTCGAATCACTACCTGATCCGATTAAAGGAATGCTCAGCGGAAAATATATGTCTGCGCCACAGCACATATACAACCTGCGCGGCATCAATCGGAGGTAACTGAAGGCCTCCGATTGAAAGCGCGCAAACAACCGCTCCGGAGAAAACCTAATCATAAGCAGCACTAGGGTAAAGTCGAAAAACACGTAGAATTGACATCACCATTGGTACTAATGCAAATTGACTACAAAGATGCAACCTTAACTTTCCGCTATTCTGTGGTGCTCATTCGTCTGTAATAGGGATAGTTTGAAATTAAAAAAAATTGAGAATAAAAAATCAGTGAGTATAAGTATGTAAGAAGGAATGAGTGGAAGCATTAGTTTAAGAAGGGTAATAAGAAGAGTAATGCAGAGGAAGAGTAAGGTGGAAGGGGTAAATAATACAAGGAAAGGACAGAAGTGTAGGGCGGAAAAGGAAGAAAAATTCTCAGAATACGGGACGGGTACACGTTTAAAAAGGCGAAAGAGTGTAATATAAGAAGGCGGAACAGAAGTATCAGAAGGTCGTAGTCGAAGAAAGCGTATAGAAGTATAGGAAGATATAGGTTAGGAGAATAAGATTAAGCGAAAGAGCAAGTGTAAGAGAATAAGAGAAGATGGAGAAGTATGAGAAGGCTAGAGAGGAAGAGGAGTTTAAGAAGGGGAAGGACGAGTAGAAATGTAAGAAGGCTATGAAAAAGCATAAGAAGACGTAGAAACAGAAGTATAAGAAGAGGAAGAAGTAAAGAAGGCGGAGAAGTATAGGAAGACGGAAAAGTAGTGTAAGAAGACGGAGAAGTGTAGGAAGATGGAGAAACTGTGAAAAGCGGACGCGTATAGATGTAATTGTGTGTGCTGCTTTCCGCCAGAACTTTCCGTTCCTGTGGCCTTGTGAAAGAAGTCGCGTGTAATTCCATACTCTTGGTGCTGCTTTTAATACTCCCATTCGTGAGCTTGTCTTTCCGACACTTGAACTCCCTGGTTTCAGGTTGCATTTCGCTACTTTTTGCTGTCAATGTCCTTTGCACCATGTGTTGAGCTAGCTTTACTTTTTCTCCATCAGCACTAGAACTGAGCTAGCGACCAAACTGTGTCTGCACCATAGTGCACTGAGATGGCGACACCTGTAACTAGACTATAGGACCGAGTCAGAACATGACGACTTCCGTTTCCTGGCCACACGATTTCTGCTCCTTTTGATGTAATGTGTAATGTGATCGACATCCTGTTACACATTTCGGTGTAGAGTTTAAAAGTTTTAGAGGCGCCTTGTTACACGTGTCTGCTCATTTAAAAGTGGGGAAGTGAAGAAGGCGCGTGTTGAGGGCTGCATAGATGCCGGGACACGTCCTCGCCATAATTGGAGAGGGCCGCATTCGCCGTCGAGTGGTTTCTTGTAGACGTGCTCACTAATTATTGTGTGCGACCCCGCGTTGGAATGTGCGTCAAGTCGATACATCTCGCGTTATGTAAACAAGTACGTGCATGTTCCCAGTTTGGCGTTGTTTTGATCATAAAGTCAGTTACGACTCATATACAGCGGAAACTTTGATTACCGTTTGCTGTAGCTAGGAGTAGTTCTGTTGGAGAAGAAAACATTACCATGTTACAGCTACGAAATATTAATACAAAAGCAAAACTGAATTTGTGAGGAATCTCAGCTTTGCAACTCTTAAGGTATATGTACACCCACAAAACGCCAAAAATGATGAAAAATTTTAATTCTCAAAATATAACTATTTTAATAGAGAATTTCCTCCCCTTTAATTTGATATAAGAATTTTCGATTTATGCCTTATGGTTTTCAGATAAGTCCCATTTTCCAAAATTCTGCGTCATCAGCCACGGTCACTTCTACGAAGATCACTCCAAAAGTAATGCACAACATTTTTTTAAATTTATTTTTTATTCTAAACCTTTGCAATTTATGGAGGTCATAGATACATCCTTCCCCCTTGTATTCAAATTTAATTTAAGCCGTTCCCGTGAGTGGCGCCAGAGAGTAGCTCAGATGTGTTGGTTCAGACTTTTATCGTGCAGGTATACAGGCCCTCATTCCAAGGGGGCGTAAGGCAGTTGAAAGGTGCGGGGATTATGTGGAAAAGTGACGTATTGTTCCTGAAGGATGTATCTACATTTTATGAAAATAGCAAAGCTATAGGCTAAAAACGTAATTTTTAAATAAATATTGTGGATTACTTTTGGAGTGATCTTCTTAGCAGTCAATCCCCTCGTCCAGCATTGCTTGTAAAATAAACTTCTTTCAAGTCCCAAAATAGATGCATAGATATCAAGGCATGATCATTAGATTTGGAAACACGTTTTTACATAATGAAGTAATTTATAATCTTTTACTGTTAGTCATAAAACTGTAAATTTGTGTGTCAGTAATGTTGTACGTCATTTTAATAAGAGTCCAAAAGCAGAAATTAAAATTCTGAGGAAGATGAGCATAAACCCAGGGACAAACACCATCGCAGGATTTGTTGCATCAATGGAAAATAAGGACAAAAATGCCAAAAAAACATTCAACACCTGAAGTTAAAACAAGGAGGTGGTATTTGAGAGGCAGAAAGAAGCTGAAACAGGACCGACATGAAGCTGCTTAAGGATGACATATGATGATGCAGTCTTCTTTGCGCTGAAAGTTTGTGGTTCATTTCCTGTAAATAGTAATTTTAGAATATTTAATTCTTTTAAACATGATATCTCAGTCAAATATGGTGATACCAAGAAGATATTTGTGTCATTTTGAAGCTTGAAATGTCCCCTAGTGCCTGACAATGAGTAAAATAACATTAATGTAGCTAATAATTATCTATGGATTTTTTACATGATATATGCAACATGAAATACTAGTATACGTTACATATATGGTAATATTTAATTAATGTAAATGAAAATAAAAATTAGCTCTATGTCAGGCAGTAAAGAATAGTTTTAGTTATAAAACAGTGAAAAAAAATATGGCTCTATCTTAAAAACTGCATGAGCTATTATGTTTCAAGTTGTATGTCAAAATTATGAACAAAATAATTTTTATAAACAATTTAGACATAATTTCAAGGGATTTGTTCACTTCATTCTCTTTCTGGCACCATTCTCAATTGTATAAAAATTTAATGAGCAAAATTATGCAAAACAAATTTTTTTGTATGTAAAGGTGTACATATACCTTAAGGGAGGACCAACAGAGGAAATTCTCTTCAAAATATGTCACTGGTTCTCAGTCACTAATTGGTATTAAATTGTACCAAAACTAACATAATTCAATTTAAATCCTGTCCAAATTCAACGTCGCAAATTTCTAGCGCAATAATTAACAATAGAGCCCTATTACAAACAACAACAACCAAATTTCTTGGCTGAAAAATCGATGTGTTAAATCGGAAAAATCATATTAAAGAAATTACCCCCAAACTAAATTCAGCTTGTTTTGCTATTAGATCTATGCAAAAGATAGTAAATATCAATACCTTAAAAACAATATACTTTGCATACTTCCACTCGGTAATGAGTTTTGGAATAATATTCTGCGGAAATTTCACAGATAGTAACAGTATATTTCCATTACAAAAAAGACCAATTAGAATAACAGTAGGTGCCAAATCTAGGGAATCGTGTAGGACTATTTAAAAAAAAAACTACAAATAATGCCCATGGCTTGTCAGTATATCTTTTCATTAATAATCCTCTTCGTATGTAATCGTGAAAATTTGTAAATAATTCAACAGTTCATAGCATAAATACACGTCAAAAAATGACTTTCATACTCCATCGGCAAGTCTATCGTGCTATCAAAAACGAGTGCGTTATATGATACTAAAAATTTTTAATAGCCTCCCTATCGATATAAAAAATGGAACTCTAAAAATAAAATTATTTAGGACCAAATTAAAGAGGTACCTAATTTATCACGTCTTCTATTCTGTAGGTGAATTCATGACATTTAATAACACTTCATGAAATTGATACTAAAACTATGTGTTGCACTAGTAGACTATATTGTAAATCCCGTCTGTATATATTTCATCTAGACTGTGACTATAAATTAAGACTTTATAATAGTATTAAGTTTTTTGACTTGTTTCATATTCTAGCTGTAAACAATGTATGAATACCATGGAATGTTAATAAATACAATACTATACAATATGAAAATTGTGATTTCCCAAACTATACATGCTAAAAACCTAGTTTTTTTTTTGCACATACTGTCTATTTGACACTAAAAGTAACTGTGGAAAGTTTGAACTCGTTATCTCAAAGAGTTTTGACATTTTTTTTTTAATTTTCTAAAAAAATGTAACAAAAATGAAATATCTTCTCTCTTACTTACTTACTTACTTATTTATGGCTTTTAAGGAACCCGCAAGTTCATTGCCGTTCTCACATAAACCCGCCATCGGTCCCTATCCTGTGCAAGATTAATCCAGTCTCTATCGTCATATCCCACCTCCCTCAAATCCATTTTAATATTATCTTCCCATCTACGTCTCGGCCTCCCCAAAGATCTTTTTCCCCCCAGCCTCCCAACTTACACTCTATATGCATTTCTGGATTCACCCATACGTGCTACATGCCCTGCCCATCTCAAACGTCTGGATTTAATGTTCCTAATTATGTCAGGTGAAGAATACAATGCGTGCAGTTCTGTGTTGTGTAACTTTCTCCATTCTCCTGTAACTTCATCCCTCTTAGCCCCAAATATTTTCCTAACAACCTTATTCTCAAACATCCTTAATCTCTGTTGCTCTCAAAGTGGGAGTCTAAGTTTCATAAGCATACAGAACGACCGGTAATATAACTGTTTTATAAATGCTAAATTTCAGATTTTTTGACAGCAGACTAGATGACAAAAGCTTCTCAACCGAATAATAACACGCATTACCCATATTTATTCTGCGTTTAATTTCCTCCCGAATGTCATTTATATTTGTTACTGTTGCTACAAGCTATTTGGATTTTTCCACCTCTTCGTAGAATATTCTGGTCACGAGACATAACCATATACTTCGTCTTTTCTGGGTTTACATCCAAACCTATCGCCTTTCTTGCTTCAAGTAAAATTTCCATGTTTTCCATAATCGTTTGTGGATTTTCTCCTAACATATTGACGTATATGTACTTATTCATAGACCGAAATCATGATGGTTTTGGTACTACTTCTAGAACACTTTATGGATTTGAAATAAAAATCTCACGTACGCTTACCTAAAAATCATTATTTCATTATATTCTCTTATAATTCCTTAGTCATTCCTAAAAAAAACACTCTTTTACAGAAAATCTCTTGTATTATTCTAATACAGGAAATACATCTCAAAGAATTGACCTTTTATACTCCTCATTTGTTGGTTTGTGAAGTATTTCTGTAATTTAAATTGAAATAAAATGTTTAGATTAAAAGACCTGCTTTTAATAATATATTAAATCTCTTTATGGATGTAGGCCGGAGAGCAATGTTCCAAGATTCTGTTTCACAAAGCATTTAATTAAAGCGGTTTATATGTAAAGTTTAATGCCACAAAACGAATTTCCCGCACAATCTACTCAGCTTGAATATCGTTTGACTTTCGACATCAAAGACTTCATTCTACTCGTAATGTTTAGAATATATAATGTTAAGAAATCCTTTAAATGTTCTGTTGAGTTTGTCTCTATCATCAAGATCCTGTGACGACTTTTAAGCCGCAGTGTTCACCGTCAATGAAGTACCATTGAGATAATAGTGGAATGATATTTGCAGTGAAAATCGAAGTACTTTGAGAAAACTACCCTTGCTTGTTTCTCTTCGCCTCGTACTATTTCTAGAAATGCATACCGACTTTTTACGAAAAAACGAATGGCCTTTTTTCCCTTGAAACTATTAATATGCTTGATTTATAATTTAAATGTGCAGAATATTCAACCGTACTCTTCGTATTGTACAGATCAACCTTGACAGAGGTCTGCATCGGACGTTTTCACTCGAGCGCCAAGTAGTTCATAGCACAATCCGATAGGAAGCGCACATGCATGATGGGTAAAATTGTCACGAGCGATAAATCCTCGAACGGTATAAGCCGAGCGTTAGACATTCGTTCTTGTTACAGTGATGAACTGTGTAGTAACATCATAGATGTTTATCATTTCAAAACTTTGCAGTGTTTAACTAACCTCTCCATAGTACAACTACAAAACTTGCTTTAAAATGTAATATAAATGTTGTAGGTAATTCCCCCCCCCCACACAGGAGTGATTTTGTTTTTGCCACATCTGATAGATGTTATTGGATGTAAATGTAATTATTATAAACGGAGAACACAATCGCGATATTGCAAGAACTGTATCAAGTTTTCTGGTAATAATAATAATAATAATAATAATAATAATAATAATAATAATAATCTCTAATAATTAGTGTATCAATCCTTGCGTCTGTAACAGTTGTGCAGCATGATTATTCGTTTTATTATATTTTCTATGACGTTATCTCTGTACTAATATTGTTATTAATCTACTGCTATATCAATAATATTTTGTAAAAATTTTCTACATTGTCCGAGTATATACGAGGAACACTATGTATGGACCTATCATATTATATATGTGGTAAGTCAAATATTGAATAATAATTATTAATTAGCAATAATAACTGTAAGTTATATCGAAGTTTTTCATATTATTTTATTTATAACTTCATGTTCCAGTTTTGGTACGTTCCATTGACTGTTCCATTAAACGTTTGTTATAAACGCAGAAAATAAAGTCTTATTTTTACCATGTGAGCAAAACATATGTGTATCTTATTTGTCGCCTTCCATACAAGATAAGACATGTCGGTGAGATGACCTTGTACTGCGCTTCTATTTATTACGAGCGTATCACGACCTATCGTATCTCACTCGAGGGTGCGACACTCGACCGAGTTCAAGCGAGCGATTTAATTCCAATGCAGCACTCTGAACCTTGACGTAGATAACATATAAATTAACATAGAGATATACAGGATGTAAGAGGTAAGAGAAACTTTTTTGTTTGAATAACATTGAAGTTTGTGGATAAATAGGGAACAGTACAATATGAACATGTTAACTGAAGAATTCTACAGTAAGTTTTCAAAATGCTGACCATGCTCTTGAATGTATCTGTCTAATCTTCTCCGCAAAGACCCAAGGATGCGCTCGAGCAATCCTGGATCATTTTTCATTTGCTGGAAGGCTTCTGCAATCCTCAGGTGTGGTGATGTCTGTTGTGTAAACAAAGCTTTTTGCATAACTCCATACACACAAATTCTAAGGATTTAAATCCGGTGAACTAGGTACAGGTCCTCCTCTACCTATCCCCCGTTCATCATATCGTCTGTTTAGATATCGTCTCACACTTAGAAGGAAATGGGATGGGGAGGTTGCGACATAAATACGAATCATAAATGTTACCGCTTTACCGTATCTAGTCGGTAGGCTCACTGGCGGTCGCAACCCAAAAAAATAAAATAAAATAAAAAAAGGCATTATCTTGTAAACGGTTAATTTGCGGACTTGAAACCTTTCTACATCTTTTCGTTTTAACTTCTCATCCCTAAACTTTTGGCCATCACTTTTGAAACACCCTGTAGTGTGTTATGGTATAGGATTGTACGGTACGGTATAGAATGCATTACAGTGAAGGGTGGGTCATACAATTGCGGATTTAGGCCATTGACATGGGGCCATAGTTCCGGCAAGAATTGGTTGGTAACTTTTACCTGGAGCCTTCCGTGAGGATAAAGATTCTTTTATATGGCCGTAATTCACGACAGAAGATCACAATCTTTACTTAACTTTCGAAGGAATTCATGTTAATGCATTTTATCGCCCTTCAAGATCTACCCCTTTTATTCATTAGCGTAACAGCTGTCGCCATCTTTTTCGGCGTGTGTCCTGGAGTATAGTACCCAGTTCGTGAGCATGTTGCTAGTACAGCTGAGAATGGTACCACTTCATATACACGTCACATCAGCCATTTGTCGAACACAGTTGTCAGACTGACTACGCTAAAGGTAAGACACTAGCACTTAACGTTCCCATTACTTATTTCACACGCCAAAAACGGTGACTCGGACTGTATAAACATAATGATATGCTAGGAAGTTCATCTCTGTAATAAGATCATAAAAGTGCGTAACTTGCTAAATAACTTAATTTGTGTTCTGTACATATGGTACTTCGTAATATTCCAGGACTTATTTACTACTATTAGTACGACAACCACCGTCATCATCATTATCTGTCTTTATATAATGAACCCATTAGATTGTTATATCTTCATTATATTCGGGGTCACAATGCAACACTAGACCAGTTAATGGAACTCCCTGGTAATGTGTTCAGAATCACTTAAGACAGTACATGACAAACTAGGACCAAGGGGCATACATCCAGACCTTGTAGGAGGGAAATGACATAGCAGTTTAATTAATAAAGGGATAGGTATGGAACTGTGGTAGTAAGTGTAATATAGTTATACTGTATGTACTGTATATAGTGTAGTAGCTCATGGCTGTGACGTGACCTGCAAGAGACGGTGTTAAAACATGTAGCCTATGTAATATGATTGTGGAATTAGTTTAGAGTTTGTTATAATAAATGTTTCAATAATTTAATGTCTCTACTTACTAATATTAGAAAATATTACATGGTTTTAAGTATAGGGTTTCTTTTGTGATATTATTGCTATATTTTTTTACCAAGATAATGGTGGAAAAAAAGATTAAATTTCGATATAAAGCTTTAAAAATGCATAAAAAGTATTAAAATTATTTAGAAAGCAATATACCTTGCACAACGAACGATACCGTTTCGACATTATTTTCTGTTCCTTCGTCATAAAATCAGATATGGAGATACTACATATCACACCAAAAAGTCTTCAATTAAACATATTAAAACAATATGAAATCTACGAGCATACAATAACATAAACACTACATATACTCAATACTAATTTACAATTCAGTACACATACATTATTCGATATAATAGTGCATAACATACAATCAATCCCCACCACTACCAAAACAACATACCCCAACCACAGAAGACATGAAACACCGCTACTCAGTAGTCAAAATGCGCTGACGAAGGCACATAAACCAGTGCCGAAACTGTACCGTATTGTATAAGGTTTATTACCTTTTTCTTAAATAATGTCAACATGTTTGAAGTTTCAAAGTTTTTATAAAGGTTTTTATTTTAATAACAAGTGTTAAAGTGAATCTTAAGAGAATGAATTCAATTTGGGTGTCAGGAAATTAGTGTATTCGAGAATAAAATTAGATTTTATCCGCGAGTGAAAAGTTTAGCCCCCAAGGCGAAGCTGAGGTTTTTGCAATTCACGATTCATTTGTGGTCAGAGCTCCTCATATTGTATTGCTCTCGTACATAATGTATAACTTTATTAGTTTCTATTCCATTTACGTCCACCGCCATAGAGTAACGGTTAGCACGTCTGACCGTGAAACTATAGGGCCCGGGTTCCAATCTTGGTTTGGACAAGTTGTCTGATTGAGGTTCTTTCTAGGGTTTTCCCTCACCCCATTAAGAGCAAATATGCTGGGTAACTTTGGGCGCTGGACCCTGGACTCATCTCGCTACCATTATCACTAGAGACAGGATTTTAAAGGGAAAAATGTTCATCAAAAAGGGACCAAAAAGGGAAAGTTATAGCCAAAAAAAAAAAAGGCTTAAAAAAGGACTATATTACTCCCCAAAACACACTTCAGCACATTCATGGATATACATGGCACACACAATCTTACATTTATCTCTTCACAGCAAAAGGGAAGTATTGTGTTTGATATAGTCAAAAAAGGACTTCAAAAAGGACTATATTTTTTCTTCAAAAGGGTGCTATTTTAATTGAAAACACACTTCAGCACATTCGTGGATACACATAGCACACACAAGCTTATATTTATCGCTTCACAACATAAGGAAAGTGTTGCATTTGATCACATTCAACATTTAAATATGATTCTGTCTCTTTGAATACAAAATGTCTTTATAAACAGAAATTGACCGCTCAACATCAACTGAAACCAGAAGTGAAAATTTTCTTTTTATCCTGAACTCTAAATCAGCACACTTTATTAGTTTTTTAATGTCTGGAATCACAAGTAGGGCGATATTTATTTTCACTTTCTCAGGAAGTTATATGCCTATCGGAAAAAAAATATATAGGAAAATGATCAAAATGTTTGCGATATTCTGTCAAAAAAGGACCAAAATAAGAAATATTAAAAAAGAAAGGGAGAAAAAGGGAATATGGACTAAAAAGGGAAAAAAGGGGAAGTCAAAACCACATAATTTGGTCGGTGGGAGATAGTTTTGAACATCGTAATTTATTATTTCATGTTTTGTGTTGAAATAAAAAAAAAGGATTGCCTTTAAAATCCGGTCTCTAATTATCACCTTCATCTCACTCAGACGCTAGATAAATATATCAGTTGATAAAGCATCGTAAAATAACTAGTGCTGTTGATCGATCAAAATATTTAATCGATTAACTATTTGAATTTAATCGATTAATCGATAGATTGATCGAGTTAAAAAATGTTTTAATATACTGTAATACACAATTATTGTTAAATTTAACTTGTGTTCGGTGATAAGCATAAGTATTAAATGCTGTATATCTTTATAATATTGTACCGTTATATTACAAAACAACTATTTTATTTACTTACTAACATATTTATTATGAGGCTCATAAATTATTGTGTCACTTTCGACGGGAGAATTTTGAGACAAACAAAAATAACAAAAAGTATGAAGACTCACCTAGTTAATACTGCTTCATCCATGATTTTAAACATTTGAGTGCATTCACATGCTCCGAATTAAGTGCCGCTCTACGTTTAGTAACAAAGTTTCCTGCATCACTAAACACGAAAAAAGAAACTTTTTTTTTTTTCTGTCAAGCACGTCTTCTTCACGATTGTTCAATTTAAATCCAAACGTTTCACCGAGCTTACCTCTCAAATTCTCATATGACATAATGGAGTTTACACTTCTCACAAACCACAGAAAACTGATAATTTTTTTCATTATCAAACTAAACACACAACCTTCATATACAAACTCAAACATGAACTGCAACTGCAAAAGTACAGCGATCGAAACAGAAGACTGGCCCCTATTGTAATCGATTACCCGATTTTAGAAAGATTTCATATGCTAGAAAGATGAGCTGACAACAAGGTGGAAGTTTTCTCGGAAAACCATAAAACTTAATAAGGGTTTCACATTGAGTTTTAACTTTCAATAGAGGTAGATTAGGTCACTGTCCTCATATCTCCATCTCTTTCTGAAGTGTTTGTGCAAAGATTTTCCCTACGCTGCTTGGTTTACAGTTAGAAAATAACAGAACTTTTGTGCTTTTAAGTATTGTATTGTATTTATTAACATTCCATGGTATTCATACATTGCTTCACAGCTAGAATATGGAACAAGGCAAAAAGTTAATACTATTATAAAGTCTTGATTTATAGTCACAGTCTAGATGAAATACAGAAGAGGTTTACAATATAGTCTACTAGTACAACACAAAGTTTTAGTATCAATTTCATGAAGCGTTATTGAATGTCATGAATTCACCTAGACAATAGAAGGCATGAGAAATTAGGTACTTCTTTAATTTGGCCCTAAATAATCTTATGTTTTGAGCTTCATTTTTTATGTCGATAGGAAGGCTATTAAGAAATTTTACTGCCATATAACTCGCTCCTTTTTGATAGCACGATAGACTTGCCGATGGAGTATGAAAGTAATTTTTTGACGTGTATTTATGCTATGAACTGTTGAATTAGTTACGAAGTTTTCACGATTACCCAAGAGGAAGATTATTAACGAAAAGATATACTGACAAGCCATGGGCATTATTTGTAGTTTTGTGAAAATAGTCCTACAAGTTTCCCTAGATTTGGCACCTACCATTATTCTAATTGAGGAGCGTTTTTGCAAAAGTCGATAGATGCAGAAATCAAGATTTTACAGAAATTATACTAAGTGACAGGATCTATCGAGTTTTGAAAAGAACCTGGAAGGTTTGGTAGTCTCTACATACGGTATGAAGCAAGTTTTGGTAAATCTGATTTCATAGATCGATTACGGAGGTAGAAAACATACGATATCCATATGTAACTCACTATCGAAAATTTCTGCATCTATCGACTTTTGCAAAAACGCTCCTCAATTACTCTTTTTTGTAATAGAAATATACTGTTACTATCTGTGGAATTTCCCCAGAATATTATTCCTAAACTCATTACCGAGTGAAAGTATGCAAAGTATATTGTTTTTAAGGTATTGATATTTACTATCTTTGCATAGATGCTGGGTAACTTTCGGTGCTGGACCCCGGACTCATTTCACCGGCATTATCACCTTCGTTACATTTAGACGCTAAATAACCTAAGCTGTTGATAAAGCGTCGTAAAATAACCTACAAAAAATTTGCATAGATCTAATAGTAAAAGGTGCTGAATTTAGTTCGGGGGTAATTTCTTAAATATGATTTTTCCAATTTAATAATTTCCGAGAGAGAAATATTGTCGGCATTTTCAGTATGAGTTTGTATTAACAAAATAATAATTAATATTAACTACAATCGATTAATTTTAAACGACTCGATTATTCTATTAAATATTTTTGATTGAGTAATCTTACAAGAGAAATTGATCGATTAATGGATTAAATCCCACAACACTAAAAATGACCAACTTAAAATATATTCCACTTACTGATTATTGTCTTGTGATTTCACCTATATTTTCCATTAGTATTTATCCGTCGCAATTCTCAACCGAAGTTTGGAGTTGTAAATATATTCAAGTTTAACGTCCTCCAGCATGTTTTTCAAATGCAGTGATATAAATTAACCAGTGACTGTAAGTAATGGTACTTTATGGATGGTTAGTATTCGATCGTTTTGGCTTGCGAAGCATAAGGAAAATATTCGCATAGAACTCGCAGTAGCTTGGATTCTTTATTGTTGTCCATTGTGGACATCATCGATGCAAAATAATCGTCTCAGTCGACGCCAAATCATGGGGCGAGCGGACGGGATTCACGGCCTTGTGCGTACATGCTGCAGGCCGTACAATAGGGCTGCAGTAGAGCACGCAGAGTGAATCGATACGGCAGGCCAGACGTCCACGAGGCACGCAACATCATGCCGCAGAGCTCTGCTCGAACCTCCAGTGCGAAGGCTTTCAATTTTGGCTTATTTAGGTCGGAAGAAAAACAAGTCTGATCTACAATTTTGCTTATATGCAGAAGATTTCTGGTATCTACGGATAAACTGCAACATATCTGCTTATTATGTCACTCCTCATATTACTTTTTTATTAATTTTTCAATGTGTCAGACTTGTACAGGGACATCGTTTTATTTTTACTAACATTTTTAATATTAACCTGGCTATACGTTTAGAGAACCGGAAACACCGTTTGTTACCCCATTCCACGACTGTAGTTCGATGATACTGGCGTAAAACACAAACAAATCACTTTACTAGGTATAGGAGGAAAGAAAAGTAGTTCATCCATTTACGTAAAGTAGGAAATATCGCGATTTTGAGTTCGATAATTTTCATTAGGTTTTTGTTTAATCAAAATTGGGTTGTGAAATATCTTATCAAAATGAAGAAGATGTGAACAAGAAAATTACCAAATTTACACAAATTCTAGGAATAATAAACAATGCATTAAAAGCTAAATTAGTACAAAAATCTACAAGAATAAAAATATATAATACACTAGCATTACCCACCCTTTTATACGGAAGCGAGATTTGGTCATTAAAGAAAAAAGACATGAACAGAATCAAAGCAACGGAAATGAAATTTTTGAGGAGGACAGCAGGATATACTCTTTTAGACCGAAAAAGGAATGAAGAAATTTTAGAACAATTAGAAGTAGAGTCAGTAGAAGAAAAAATCAGCAGATACAAATTCAATTGGCTAGATCATGTAAGAAGAATGGAAAATTCAAGAATCGCAAAAATTATGATGCAATATAAACCTAGAGGACATCGTCGACCAGGAAGACCTTTAAGAAGACTGCTAGATGGGGCCGAAACAGGTCTACAGAGGCCTAATTCGTGAAGGATGATGATGATGAAAATGCAGTACTGTATTAAGAATAAGTGTTTTTCCTCACGAACTGAGTTATCCATGCGGACGTATTCATTATGCAGTGTATATTATACTGTCTACAGCACATTAGCATACAATATAGAGAATGAAGTTAAATTGAAAAATAATCACAATATGGATATTTAAACACATTTTTGAAAATGGTGGCCGTTCATTTCGATACAGGCTTAAGTTCTTTTGTGCATATTATCGCACTATAGATTATTGCATCTAATTCCAATTGACAGTTTCCTCCTGCGTACTAGTAACTCATGTTGAAATAATTCTGTACCTTCTCTATAAAAGAGTACCTTACGTACTGTAAATTCAATCTTCACTTCTGCCTTACCCGCACAGATAAAATTACTCAGACATGCTATCTACTGTCCGTCTAAGTGGTTATGTCGTAGGTAGTAGAAAGGGGGGGGGAATAACGTGACAGTTCTTTACTTAACGAGGCCCTTTTATTTCAGTTATTTGAAACAGCTGTATAATATTACGTAAACGTCTAATTCCTAACAGAAATTAATGTTTTCAGAAAAGAGCTAAGACAGCCCAGCTTTTACAGAGGGGCGAGCAGAAGCAGGTGGGGGAAATCGGGCTGCGACGTAGGAAAACGGACAGTACCTGTGCGAAAATATGAGTCAATATTGAAAGCTCTTTCGTCACTGGAAAACGCGAACATATATCTGGAACGTACTATACTCATTAACTCAGTATTGCTTACTATATGCGGTCTTCGTTCTGTGTGGAGGACAGTTGGAACTTCATTAGTAGAAAGGGTGGGAGTGAAGTACATTAAAAAATGAAGGTACAATAAAAATTGAAGTAAAAATAAAATGATGTCCCTGTATAAAAACATTGGTGTTTTGAAATTTTACAACATGTAAGTAGTATATCTTCTTATTTCTTTCCAAACTTATTTTTATTGTACTGCAAATTAATAGAAATTTATGTAACTTCTTCTTCTCCTTCTTATTTCAATGTTTAGGTCATTGTGGCCAGTTCCGATCTCAAGAGTTAATTTCATATTCCCATCTACTAACTAGGTCTCTCACGAAATCTACTTCCTTTTGGTTTGTAATTTAGGTGCACTTTAGCAAGTCTTTGATTCTGGCATATTTAGTACGGTATGTGTTGGTATCAATTTGTTTTTTAGATATCTATTATTTCTGTTAGTTTAAAATAGATTTAAGTATTGTCTAATATTTGAGTCGTTCAGAGCAGAAGTGGTGTAAGTCAATTTTGACTTACAGCACTTTTGCTCTGAACGGCTCAAATAAATAATATACAAAATACAATTCCTACTTCCTCTTTGTTTTTTTTTCTCTCTATCAATCTCTCTGTTCTTCGTATATACATTTACAGGCAAAATATATATTCATGTCATTTAAATTTGTATAATAACGACCGAATCATTAGCCTACTTTATATGAGCCATTCAGAGCAGAAGTGGTGTAAGTCAATTTTGACTTACACCACTTCTGCTCTGAACAGCTCATTTGTATTTCTTATTGGTGCATAAGAGTAGAGCTATACTGCTGAAGACCTTAAAAGTTTCATTTCAAATGTTTCTGTTTCCCCCCCCCCCAGATAATAATAATTGTAAGTATGCCAAAAATTAGTAAAAATTGGAGGCTTGCCTTTAGGTGTGATTACTAATATCATCATAACTATTTTTGTTCGTTAAATTATATATTTCCTGATATTACATTATTTCTTTAGAAAACTACGGTTTTTATAGTAGTGCGATGATATTTCCAGGCTATAATTTTTGCTTCTGAAACACTGATAGGTGAAACATCGGCTGTTTATTAACCACTTTCCTTACTGTATATTTTGCCACTTTTATGAAAAAAAAAGTGTCATATTTTTTATTTTTGTATAGAGGCCATTTAATATTACAGAATCACTGTATATCACTAATTTTCTTACATACCTAAAAAATCACTATGAAATAGACATACATTCATACCTGAATTATTATCCCGAGTTACCTCGTGCACCTTGATTCCAGCTCTGGTAGTTGTCCCACTTTGATTTTCTCCTGAACTAATTACCAACTTATGTTTTTTTAATGGATTAATTTATGAGGTACAATGTCAGTGCTGTTATCAAGGTGCTAAATGTTACTTGTCGTGTGATAGACTCGAAAGCAGGGTTTTACGCACAGTGGCACATTGCATTCTGGATACTAGCATCTGCTCTTGTGTCGAATTTGATCGAATTATTTTCAGCATTCTGTGAACACTTAATAGCATGCCGAATCGTCTACTCGAATATAATGTTGATGAGGTCATTATCAAAGAATAATTTAAAACATTGAGAATTATCGTTATTAGAAACAATGTTAAAATTTCAGGGAATGGGGACCTCGGAGGTGCAGAAGAATTGGTGCCAGATGTCTTCTATTCAAACCACTGTCGAAAAGACGCGACATCAACTGATCTGAATCTGTATGTTGGTCTATAACTTCGTCTTCTGATACCGATGTTTCATTTCCTAAACTTGTACAGGAATATATTCCTCATCAAAAGTTTCGGAATTACTAACTTGATCCACCTTAACACAAAACAGCACAAAAAACACTAAACACAAACAGAAACCGCTATAACTAACTAGCATCTACTCTCTACTGTGTGTGAATGCTATGTGAGCATAGAATTCCACTTGCAAGGAAGTAGTACAAAACACATCACCAGATATAGCAATATCACTAACTTCTGTAGCCATCTAGTGAGGAAAAGGTTAATGGAATGATGGAAACGTATATATTCGGGATAATAATCCTTAGCAGCGAAAATGAGACTCAAACGAGTTAACTCGGGTTAATAAATTTTGACAGAAGTTAGCAACCCGAGTTAACTCGGGTTAATCAAGGAAGTGGTTAAGTTCTATTTCTTTCTGTATTGATAATGGCGTTGTACAAGTCTTCGTAACTATGATAGCAGTGGGTTTCATTGTTTTTTCTGTTCAGGATGTCGGGAACAGTTGCAGAGTTACAGAGAATACCGGAACAAAACAGGATTCGTCATCGAATAAATTGCCATTTGATCTTCTCATTGAGACAAGAGACTTGAGGATTTATTTTTATCCTTTAGGAACCCTTGATAAGAATTATTGTGATCAGCAGACCGATTTCATCCCTCCTCATACTCACGAAAAGTTGGCAAGTATGATTGTTTGGTGACGAAGACGAATGAGATTGATGATGATGATGATGATGATGATGATGATGATGATGATGATGATGATATATTACTTCTTCATCAGGTGCTACAACTTCGTAGAAGTTTTGACCTTCTCAACTATTTTCCGCCACTCATTTCGGTCTTTGATGAGTCTTGGCCAGTTCCTTAATTCCAACTTTCTTATATCCTCTATCACATCATCTTTCCATCTGTTCTTGGGTCTTCCTCTACTCCTTGCATTCATAGGTTCCCAGTTATAAATTTCCTTTACTTCTATCTTCATCCATGCCCGAACCATTTTATTATTGCGATTACTTGCTAACTAATGTAAGTTCACTCTTAGCTGAGAGACTACAACGTGTTCATAATGTGTGGATAAGATTCATCTGCAATACTCGTAAATTTGACCATATAACACCTTCCCTCCAGTTACTTTCATGGGTGCGTCTGAAGGAACGAAGAACAATACATTCACTGTCTCTTCTGTTTAGAATCATGCATACTTCTACTCCGAATTATCTGTTATCGCCCTTTCAGTTTCTTACAACTCTTCGAAACCGGCAACAAGCACTTCTTTCTATCCCTTATCATAGAACGTCTTTATACTCATCTTCCTATACTGTAGAAATACCTGGCCTCTGGAATTCGTCACCTAATGACGTCAGGGACTGCCGGACTTTATCACAATTCAAAATTAAATTGGAAAATTTTGTCTTAGTTAATGTTTTTAGGTATTGCTAGAAGTATTGATTTGTGTTTTTTTCTTTTTCTTTTTTAATCTAGATTAAAATTCCAAGATTCTTATTTATGTTCGTTAATTAGTTAATTATGATGCTTAATCACTCATTTAAAGTTTGTGTGACTGCAACCTGTGTATATTTTTGTGTGGCTTTACTTTGTTTATAGTGTTTTCTCTCTCGCTCTCTCTTTATTTCTTGTGTAGCTTTATTTTGTATATAGTGTATTTTTTCTGTTTATTTCTATTATTGTATTTGTATTCCTGGTGTTGTGGCCTTAACTACACTAGAATGAATAAATAAATAAATAAATAAATAAATAAATAAATAAATAAATAAATAAATAAACCAAGCTAGTCCTTCTGCCTTTATATGATTAATTATGTTATGGTTTTGTATTCGTTTATTAAGTTCCATGTTATTACCAATTCACCAGCTAACATCTCTTTCTTTAATTGGACCACAAATCCTTCTCAGTACCTTTCTTTCGAAAATTAGAAGTTTTTCAATAGCTTCTTGTTTAAGGACCCAGATTTTTCTAGCATAAGTTACAACTGGCCTAACTGTTGTGTAATATACAGTAGCTAGTCTTAGTTTTGCTTGTTTTGATGCAAGTTTATTTTTAAATAGCTTTATATAATATAATATTACTACTCAGTTTATTTATTATGATTACGATTACACTCAGTTTTTTGGTTTGAAATCTATGCACGCACACAAATCATCTCTTCGTAAGGAATCATTGTAGTCTGAATGTGCACGGATTGACCTACGACTGTCGTATTGTGTTCCGATGAAGTTCGTTACAATACAATTTGGCATGCCATTTGGCAGTTTAATGTAAATTAGTGTCTCGATTTGTATAACATTATGCAATGCTGTTCTCTCGATGTAGACACAACAGTGTACACTTCTATTCATTGTGGTTATGATAATAACTCCATTGATAAATAAGTGATATAAAGAGCGACTGAAAACAATAGTTAACAGGCGTTTCATTTGTGACGTAGACAACAGTCGTGCTTAGTTTGGAATATTAGTACAAATTAAAGGTTTCGAGAATAGTATCCCACGACGTTCAAATAAATAATGACATCTATGTTTTAACCTCGCTAATTAAGTGTCTATTTTAAGAGATAAAAATTGGGCTTAAGTCTTACCTAACCTTTCAATATTATATAACCTATATGTTCTGTGTTACGTATCCTATAGACCAGCGTTTCTCAAACTTTTTTGAAGTGGGGACCACTTTTTTAAGTCAGAACAGTTCCGCGAACCACCTTCCTCTTGTTCCTTTCGAAAACAAATTTATAAATTTTGTAGCATATCTTAATACCAGTATACTTATATTTAAATAGAATTAATTAATTATAATACTTTTCCAATTATGTTTTTTGTAGCCAGTCACAAGTAACTTATAACAAATTCTGTGCATTGTTGATTCATCGTTTGCCTGTTAGCAGTTGTTTGAAACCCTTCTTACGGTAGTAGTTGTCCATGTCTCTGTTAAATAATGGCCATTATTAATAATAGAAAACTGACTTCGATCCGGATCTTTTGAAAAGAAAGGAACATGATGATACGTTCATTTAGGCAGTGCTAATAGTTCATAACCTTTATGTGAAGAAATATATTAATATCAGTGATTATAATGCCATTAATGAAATATCTAGTGGTAGTGGTAGCTATTCAAAGAAAAAAATACTTTCATAAATATGACAAGAGTTATTTGGAACTTGGATTTACTTGGTGTGGCAATGAGAGTGAACCAAAATCTCGGTGCGTTGTTTGTTACGAAGTGCTTTCCAACGAGTGTATGAAACCCGCGAAATTGAAACGGCACTTAGACACAAAACACACAAGTGTAAAAAGTAAACCTGTCGGATTTTAAAATAGACGGAGTCTAAAATTTCTTATATCATCATCTGGAAAGAGAAACAAAAAAAATTAATGCAGAAACATGCCCGATTTTCAACAAGTGAAGATGCAGTTTGACACGTTCTATTTTATTGGTCTACGACGTACTGTACGTGCTCACTTCAATGTACAGACTGGATGTCGGCATAACTATCAAGAACGTCATCAATACAATACTTTGGTCCTCTGTTATGAATTCGGGTGATCCCTGGCTGAGTTACAGGCGCGGCACCAGATGTGCAGGGAAAAGATGACGGCAACATTTTTTAAAATGTGTTGTGAACTCTCCAAGACTGTAAATTAGTATGCAAAATTGAACTGCAAATAATTAAGTCGGTGGAAGTTATGTGATTTGTAATAATTGTTGTGATAAGTGCGTAAGAATAATGTAATTTTCTAGTTAAAAATAGAAAAAGACAGGGGCGTATTTTGCGGACTACCGGGGCTACCTGCGGTAGCCCAAGGAAATTACAAAGGAAAAAGTTTATAATATAACATAATGTAATAATTTTGTATTACCGTATTAGTTTTACCACAGTAATTAAAATTAAAGTTAATTGTTAGATTTATATGCGCTCTCTGCTCTCGAAAAGAAACAAGTTGTCAAGGCGGCATCGCTGGAGAAACCGCTGCTACGAGGGGTAGCCTGTGACCGTTCCGCTCACGTCGCACAACTGCCCATCCCCCGCTCCCTTTTGTTTCTATCGTGCAGTGTAGGCCGGGTGAGTTGCCGCTCTCGTGATCGGTTTCTTCGAAGGCGCGAAGCAGCAATACGCTTAGTACGTTAGCTCATTAATGTGATTGTGTTCTTGCAGTGCAGTATTTTAAATTTGTCATTTGTTCGAGTGTCTAAGAGTTATATTAATTGTGAATTATTAAGTTTTTAATTTCCCAATTAAGTGATATTGTGAAAAATATGGCAGAACAAGTTTCTGGAGAGGTTTGTGTTGAAAATGACTGTGTAATAGAAGGTTTATTAAAAGTGCCTTTTAACCGTCGTACATACAACGAGAAAGTTGAAATTGTGAAAATGGAAAGACCAACTCCCGAGTTAAATTTGTCCATGGACGTAAAAGAAAAACAGCGTGAGTACACACGCCATTTCACTTCAACATAATATGGTAAGTGGGATTGGTTGTGTGGTAGTTCTAAACTGTCTAAACTATTTTGCTGGCCATGTTTGTTATTTAGCCGCGAAACTAATGTGTGGTCAAAAGAGGGGTTTTCTAATATGAACTCCCTTCGAATGGCAGTCCTAAAACACGACAAATCAAAAGCTCATATTTATAGTAGCATGAACTTTGCAAACTTTGGGAAGACAAGAATTGATTTACAGCTAGATAAGCAAAAAGCTCTACACAATGCTCTTGTGAAAAAAAAATCGGGAGATTTTACTGCGTCTTATTAACGCAGTCTGCTTTCTAGGAAAACAAGAATTGGGTTTTCGGGGTCATAATGAGAGTGCGGAATCAGACAATAGAGGAAATTATATTGAATATTTAAGTTCCTTAAGTGAATTTGACCATTTACTGGCCAATCATCTTGAGAGTTCAACAGTATTCCGTGGTACTTCTCCCGCAATTCAGAATGACTTAATATTTGCTATAAGTGGGGTTATGATAAAGAACATAAAATCTGAAATAGAAGAAGCACCTTTTGTGGCCATTGTTGTTGATGAAACAAGTGACTGCTCTAATCAGAGTCAATTGTCCACTGTTTTAAGATACGTCAATAGTGCTGCCAATGTTCAAGAACGGTTTATAGGATTCATAAATGTCAGTTCGGGCAAAACTGCTGCTGCTTTGTTTCAGCATGTGGAAGGTGTTATAGCAGAATACAATGTTGGCAATAAGTTAATTGCACAGACATACGATGGTGCTTCAGTTATGGCGGGAAATATTAATGGCTTAAAAACAAAAATTCAAGATAAGTATCCTCAACCACTATTTGTCCATTGTTACAGCCATGTTCTCAATTTAGTTTTGCAACAAACTACTTTATCCATTCCAGAATGCCGCATTTTTTTAAAAACACTGTCTGGTTTAGATGCATTTTCTCATCATCTCCTAAAAGATAGAAAAACTCAAGGAATTTATGAAAAAGAAACTCCCAAAAGTAACACCAACTAGATGGAATTTTACATCTCGGCTTGTAAATACAGTAAAGGAATACAGAGAACAACTGACTGCTTTCTTTGAAAATATAATTTGTAATGACTCTGAAGAAAACTGGGATGATGTAATTGTGCAGGCTCAAGGATATTTGTATTTTTTCACACAGTTTCAGAATATATTCCTTCTTGAAGTCTATGCTAGAGTGTTCGCACATACAGATGTGCTCTACAATATTCTTCAGACAAAAAGTCTAGACATAGCATACTGCTTGCAAGAGGTATCAGAGTTAAAAAATACTATATCCGAGTTCAGACGTAGTGGGTTTCCGTCCATATGGAGTAATATGGAAAATGAAAATTCTTCAGCCAATACAATGGAACCACCATTAAAGCGAAGAAAAGGAGATGATGAATTGAAATACAGGCAGCTGTACTACAGCATACTAGATCGTATGCACATGGATTACTGACAGATTTTCTGATTATGGAAAGCTTCAGTTCACACATCTTCTAGATTCTCAAAAATTTTCTGCTTATAGAGAAAACTTCCCGAATGAGGCACTAAACAAATTATTTCAGTCCTATAACAGTCACTTTGATCAAGTACGTTTGAAAAATGAATTAAGTGTAGTATATTCAGCAGAAGTCTTTGATTTTTCGAACAAACCTATCCATGAAATATTATCTGCCATATATGAAAACCAGCTGAACCAAGTTATTCCTGAAGTCCTTAAATTGGCAACATTAATTGTGACAATACCAGCTACGTCAGCATCGGTAGAAAGAACATTTTCTGCGTTGAAGAGAATAAAATCCTACTGTAGATCAACTCATACACAAGAACGTTTATCCGGCTTGGCACTGATGTCCATTGAAAAGTCATTTCTACAGAAACTTCGCAAGCAGCCCAACTGTAATTTCAATGACGAAGTCATCAACGTATTTTCTTCCCAATCAAGACGTCTGGAATTTACATACAAATAGGTAAGGAATTTTATTATAGGGTTTTTAAAATATATTTTGTGTAATAATAGGGTCAGTGGTAGCCCAGATCCTTACACCAGTATACACCACTGGAAAAAGATGTCTGTACGAAACAACTAAGGAGTTCACAGCACATTTTTAGCTTCATAATACTTGTGAATGAAAGAAATGATACTTCTGAATGGTTCATTCTCTATTTGTATTATTCTTTTACCTTTAAACTAAAGAAAAAACGTATTTTACAAACAACTTTAAATTAGTGTAACTCTGAAAATATTGAGAATAGGAACTATGTTTATATGACATTTTTTGCTCAAAATGTCTTCAGAAATAGGCTCCGTAAAGGACGGTAAATCCTCGTGCATTACTCTGTATATTGCGTATAAACAAGAACTGTATTCACTATTCATTGAAGAGTGAAATATGGATCACTGCTTACGTTAAAAATTATGATTGAATACCTATTTTTAGGATATAAATGTACGCTTCGTGAGTTTAATTTATCGCACAATTAATTTAATCTTTTAAATTAATTTGATGGACTATCGGATTTTCTGTCAGTCATCATAATCCGTGGATTTTAATATCAATTAGTACAAATATGCTGATAAGAGTAAATACAGTCACTATGCCTCATCCAAATTATAAATCACATTTCCACTTTATATCTGACACCGCAGCTTCTGCGAACGTAGAAATATCTTGATTATTTAAGTGAATTGCTAGACAGTTTCGTTTCAGTACGCGTAGTATTTTGTTTTATATACGAGATTTTTAATTTGATTATGAAGTTACTTGAAAAACAAATTATCTTGTTGTGGACAAAAACGAATGCGGTTCATTAAAATATTGCAGCCAATTTATGTGTCCGAATATTTGTACTGGAATAACTGCTAAATTTTGTGCAGTGACGTACTGGTGAATTGAGGCAGGTCTGCTTAAGGACATTGTATTGTACAAATTCGCATCCAGAAAACAGTAGAGTAAATTCGTCTGACATTCGTGGAGGTAAAGTTAGAAGAAACTGCTTACTATAAGTGCAGTTACCAAAAGTGTTGCATGGTAGAGCAATGTCGATAGTCGACGTTTCTCGCTGGTCACTAGTCACCGGGCCGTACCGAGCCGTGTCAAACAAAAGGCAATCGAAATGGTGGTAGTAAAATTCGCGACTATATTCGTAAATAAATCACTCTATTAGTCAAGTGCAGTACAACGGCCGTGTTTTGAATGCACTAAAAGAAAATGCAGATGTAGTAAGATGTTACAGTATGTTATCACAACAAAATAATGGGGGAAAAAAGTGTGTTTCGCGGAATATCATTCAAATGACGGAAAGTAAATTTCCGGTTAATGTTCGCCAAAGCGTTAAGTAGGTAATTATTGTGGCCTAGAGAAAATGCCTCGTCTTTTACGAAAAAAAAAAAATAGGAGCCATGAAATTATTCATCGCTTTAATTATATTATTTTTTATCAATAATACGTAATAAAAACTGCCATAAAGGCCATGACCGACTAGAAACATCGATACCGAAGAGATAAACCCATTCGGCCGTGATGAAACAAAAGAAAATGCGAGAGAGATTTTAGTTCGAGGTAAAATGGCCACAGTTTGGTGACCATACTCTTAGTAATTGGAGATCTCTTGTAAGATCTGTCTTAATTTTCTGTGTGGAAATGTCGTTTAAACAAATTGGTGGTCCAGGGAAAAATCATTGAAATAGATGAGAGTAATAGTGGTGCTATCTCTCAGTAATGTTCAGAACGAAGGAGGTAGAGAGAAAAATAAACAAATCCCTCCTTTTAACTATGCCACAGACAAATGTCATGTTATTATGTTGGCGACATTGTGTATTTAGTTAAATTTGGTCGTAACCGTAACGGCACGGTTTGAAGCTATCATGCAAATTCTCCAGTTTAGCAGAAGTTGTACGTGAGTGCTGCTTTTATGTCTTGAACTCGTAATAATTTTAGAGATGTAAGGAAATGGAGAGTTTCTTCATTTTGTATGTAGGGGAGACTGTTGTACCTTTAGCATAGTGTACCTTTCAACATTTTTTGTTTTTTAATTTTTGCTGCTACCTAGAGGACTCACACTAAAGTACATTGTAGAGAAAGCCACTAAGTAGCTCTGATCATAGTTTCAGTTTGATTTACTGCAAAGTGTGAGTTCCGTGCACAAAGGAAGTTTTTTTTAGAACCAAAAGTAAACACTTCGTTCATTGACATATGTTTTCTAACACAAAACTAGATTGTATTTGTTATATCTTTCAAGTACGGTGTGTTCCCTATCATCTGGTGAGTAATAACATATTTCAATTTCCATGAATTGTTCGAATCTCTAGTTTTGGGAGCCATATTTGTTTGTTGTACCGTTGAACACAAAACATCTTGTACCATGGAACATGTTCCAAAGTACACGATACTGTCGGTTTTTTTGTTTTTCTTTTATTTTAAGGTCTTGTCACGAAGTAAGTCTGGAGTTAAGAGGCTCCCAGTTGATCCGGATGCCTTGAAGAAAGCTGTTGAAGCAGTCATTGCTCCTCCAGCAAATAAAATCTCAATCAGAGAAGCCTGCTCTGGTTTATGATTGCAAATACATTTTAAATGTGATAGTCGGTTTTTACAGCTATATTACCACTTACATTCCATGTGTTCCAACTTACAAGAGAGTATGTTCCAAGGTATACTGTATTTTATTTCATGGAGTGCAGTTTCATAGAAAGGACTTTTCAGTCAGACCTTCTATTGCCCCCTACTAATTGGTTGTCATAAATACATGTCTTCCTTACTGTGACGGAAATTTTATCTTCTGTCAGTAACCAATCACAACCCTCGTTCAGAAGAATTGACAGGCTCCCGTCAAATCCACGTGGAGGTAGAGTTGTCGCATCTTTTCCGAATTCCAAGAATCCCGTCAGTCTCACTGTCTCATTTCGAGGGTCACCAGGATTGTGGCAACTGTGCAATGTTTGGACGAGTTAACAGAATGGAATTGTCAGAGGTGTTTGTGTAGGAAGTCATAAATCTGTAGGTGGGTGTTCAAAGGAGCCACCGAACTGCACTCCTTGAAATAAAATGGAGTATACATGAACCTTTTGTACCTTTGAACACAATATGTATATATATATATATCCCTTCATTTTATTTTTTCCATCCTTAATAGATCTGTGAAACAGAAAAATACATACAGGAAGTTGTAAAGGAATCTTCAATAATTATTTCAACATTTTTTCACTTAAAAAATTTAATTTCCCAAAATAAAAAAAATAATAAAATGTGAAAAGTGTTTAAAGGTACAACAGTCTCCCCTACGTGAAGTTTTCATATTTGATCTCGTAATGGTGTTGCATATACACTAACATTTATTAACTGCTCCATTTCTTGTGTAGAGAGATAGCGTCCAGATTTTGAAGACAGCATGGAAATGAGGGAAGATGTGTACAATATAAAATTTCACTTGCGTATTTTAAAGCACAGCACAGCATTTGAATTGACCGTTGACCCGTCAACAGTCCCAGATCTGCTTGAAATCTCGTATGTTCATAAGATTATATGATGGAAAAGAAGATTTCTAAAACTACACTATGAAATAGTCTTTGAAAAGCTTTTCTATTACTAAAAGTAGTATTCTTCTACTGCTTAAGAGTTTATCTCGGCTTAAACGCGAGACGCTGGCGATCGTACATTGACCATGATTGATTGATTGAATGATTGATTGGCCAAGGATGCTGTTAATATGTTGTACAGGCTATAGAGTCTTGCCGAGCCCTGACCCTGCCGGTCCCTAATGGCAGATTCGCGCGTCGATAATTCATCAATGTGACAGGTCGACAGGTATAACCTGGGGGTGCGAGGAAACAGGTGGCCCCTGCGAAGCCCTGCATATGCAGCCCGGCTATGAAAGGCAGTTTTCAGTCCGGCTTTCACATCGTCCAAACGTAAACCAACGAATGCGGGTTCCTTTAATTAACATTTATTTTTATCTCCTGAACTGTAGTTTTGTGTAATTAATGCTGTGGTTTAAACGCTTAAATACGCAGTATAATTCCTTTGATAATTTTACACGTGATATAGTTCTGTGCTATTCCACATGTGGTAATAGTGCTGGTACAGACCCAGTGGATTGGGGTTCCACTCGAGACAGGAAGTAAAGATGAAACCACAGAGTGGCTGTTGTATCTCTTATGACAGTCCGTGCTGTTTTAATGCATAATATTGCGTACCTAGTCCTTACCACGTGACCACTGCTTATGGATGTCTAGTGTTGATCAACAATCCTTAATGGAGACGAGAGACCTAACAAGTAATAATCTAAAATACATCTGGTCGAAATATACTTGAGAGTGAGACAAGTGATGGGCAGATTCCTGCGCTGCATTTATGCATTGAACAAGAATGAAACGGCGTACATGTTTAATGCACGGAACCGGTTCTCAGCCGAATCCGTAGGCTACTATAACACGTGAGAACGGGTTAACGATGAGCGAGTTGTTTCGATAGTGTAATCACAGTAATAGTACATTATGCAACGAGCCTATAATGATAGTAATTAAGAAGCGAGTATGGATGTTTATGAAACGAGCGCAAGCGAGTTTCATAATTTTCATGCGAGCTTCTTAATTACCATCATAGGCGAGTTTCATACGACTTTTTATGCTCGACCATATTTCTAACTTGAAATTATTCATTTTATTTGTATCTGACTGACCTTGAGCAATACCTCGTAAATTGTGAGATGTGCGCAGACGCGGAAGTATATTGATTTTTTTCCGAGGAACAGATGTCCACATTGACGTTGATAGCCTATAAGAACCTACACAGTAAACTAAATATTAACTTTGATATAACATTGAAATTAAATTAGACATTGAAAAACGAGATGACAAATTGAATTTATTTGAATATTATTTACAATTAACGCTAATTATTATAGTAACAGAACATAACCTTCTGCGACAGTATTGGATTTCCAGCCTCCGTGACTTTTCGCTAATTCTCTTTCGATTGCATATCCGAGAATAATCGATACTTGCGGTTTTATAACGATACAAAGCTGACTTGTCATTGGCTGAACACCTGTAAGCTGACTTGTCATTGGCTGAACACCTGTACTTTAATGAGTAGGTGTACTTTAATGACATGCATTAAAGGACTGCTACCAGGTGTATAATTAGTACATTTCGGAATGGTCGAGCATAAAATAAATTACGTATACTATAAGTATACTATAATTTAAACAATAAAATGTACTGTAGATATTTTTCTTTCTTTCTTTTATTGTATAGAATGAGAATTTTATATCTTGGGCATTTAATACACTACAGATATTTAAATGACAAAAGACACATAAACTAAATAAAAAGCATTTTTTGTGTCCCTAAGAACGTTTACTTAAGACAGATTGAAAGAATCTAAAGGCACATATGATGAGGATTTTATATTTTGGGGCATTTAATACACTGCAAACATTTGAATTACAAAATGACACACAAACTAAATAAAAAGTATTCTTTATGTTACTAAGAACTTTTGATTAAGACAAATTGAAAGATTCAAAATACACATGGAATCAGAATTTTATATTTTGGACGCGAAAATGTTTCCACTCAAGAAGTTGCGTCTAGTAACATGAACATTTGATAGTGTTACAAATTCGCCTTTTTTGCGTGTAATGGCATGAGTTATACTTGCCCCAAATTTACACTTACCCCGGTTTATCTTATGTTTTAGATTGGCGCTCTAAATGAAATTTCTACAAACACAAACTGCCATAAATTCTACCTCCGAATATAAATAACCGTCATACAGGATTCAATGATCTTGCCATGGTTTGGCTTGGCTTTTCGAAGACTGAACTCGAAACGGGTTGTTGTAGCCATATACTTACATGCGAAGATTGTCTAAGTTTGACAGGAGGTCAGAGTGGCATACGTCAATCCGATGCTGACAGGTGAGCCATCCAGCTTTGGCCCTTGTATTGCATTTCTGGTGTGGAAGAGAAGACCTGATGGCCTTAACTGTGCCAGAGTAAATAAATAAGTAGGCTAAATAAATAAATAAATACCTTAAAGCATACTTCATCCGGACTCTTTTTACTATTGCAGATGATGAATGGAATTGAGTAGAAAGTGGAGAGTGTTGGCGGAATGATAGAGGAAATTGGAATACCCCGAGAAACTCCTCTGCACTACAAAATTCTATCTCGATCTGGCAGAAGATCGAATTCGGGCCGCCTGCGCGCCGGTTAAGGGGTTAGGTACAGCTTGAAGCAGTAAAATTTTGGAAATGTTCGACCTTTTTTTTTTCTCCATTACTGTATCTTGTACAATAATGATAATTTGTATGTTTAAAACACTGTCCTTCTGCTATATGAAAAAATACCAATTTTCTTTATTGTACAAGATACAGTAATGGAAGAAAAAAAAATGTTGAATATTTCCAAAAGTTTTCCTGCTGTAAGCTGTACCTAACCCCTTATTATCATTAGTGCTAGCCATATTGTAACTGACTCAAAAATGCTCTGTTTATACAGGGTGTTTAAAAAATATAGGGCATAATTTCAGGTATGTATTTCCCACATGTAGACAATCAAAATAGTTCATTACAACATGTGTCCGGAAATGCTTTATTTCCGAGTTATGGCCTTCACAACATTGAAATTCACCGGAACGTTTTTCTTTCCGCAGGTCGTTGCCGTCAAAGGAGACATTAAGAGGGCACTCTGACAGTTCATTCCGAGGCGAAGGTTACATTCAGTGTTGTGTAGGCGTTAGACTGTGCGACATGTATTCAAATCAAGAGCTGGCAGAGATACACTTCATGTACGGTAAGGCGGACGGCAATGCTGCGCTGGCTCGTCGTTTGTACCAGGAGAGGTACCCACAGCGACAATGTCCAGATCGGAAGACATTTGTACGTCTCCATTACCGTCTGTGCGAGTATGGAAAATTTAACTCTCCTGGTTTGGGAAGGGGACGACCAAGATCTACAACTCCAGAAGTACAGGAGGAAATGGAGATTCTGGAGGCTGTGAGCATGACTCCTTCTATCAGCACACGAAGGGTAGCGTTGTAAGTCAGTGTTCCTCATACGACTGTTTGGAGACTGTTGAAAGAGTATCAATTGTATCCTTATTATATCTTAGGACATACGCAATACTCCTGGAGTTTGGGATCGTGTTCGCAGGTCAATGAGACATCGATGTGAGGTCTGTATTCAAGCAGGAGGTGGACATTTTGAACATCTTGTGTAATGACAACGACCTGCGGAAAGTAAAACGTTCCGGTGAATTTCAATGTTGTGAAGGCCATAACTCGGAAATGAAGCATTTCCGGACACATGTTGTAATGAACTATTTTGATTGTCTACATGTGGGAAATACATACCTGAAATTATGCCCCGTATTTTTTTAAACACCCTGTATAGTGAGGCCTAAGTTACATTGATTACGTTCTTGTATTTCGCTTCTTAAGTGTTGCTATCTATGTTTGTCGATAACTGACTTACCGAGACAGAGACGATCGCCTAGAGGTTAGGCAATCTGCAGAATGCACACGAGTGAAAGCACTTGGTATTCGCGGTGCAAATACACACTAACCACGAACGACCATCTTTAGTATAGTCGGTAAATATTGTAAATGTAACGTGGTCTATGAAAATCTGTCAGTACAAGATATAAGACAATTTCTTGCCATTTGTCCCCGTCGTTTATGCCGCGCACATGAAAGAATCGTGTGAAAATCATTCTACAATGCATCAGCTACCCTATCCGAAGTTTGAATGAAGCATATGCGGAGATTTGAAAGAGGTAACTTTGCTCCTTGGAATGGAAGTAGGTTACACAAAGTTTTACTGGTTTGTATGTGAGTGGGATAGGCGTGCCTGAAATGGGCAAAGCATTATAAAGTGAAAATACGGCCAACACGCAAATCACTAAAGCCCAGAAAGAAAAATATGCAGCATCAACTCCGTGTAGCCTATATCAAAATAAAGCGATTCTACCCGCTTTGCACAGAAGTTGGTTTTGAGTAAAATTTTCGTAAAAGAGAGCTGTGTGGGTGAAACATTTCAATACATTCTTTCAGAATTTCCAGACGTCAACGATACAAAAGTGAAATAAAATGATTTCAGTAGGGCCACTAATTTGACAATTTATGAAGTACTCTAAACTTAGATTTTTTGCTGAAAGAAAAAGATACAGTTGTCTAGAAGTGTTCGGCGAATTGATATCATTGCCATTAAGAAGAACTCGGCATACATTCTCGGTCTCACCATCAGATTTGAGACACACGCAGATCGACCGCATGAGGTGGATAGTGAAAAGAAACGGATCTATGAACCAACAATCCCGTTCTATAAATATAAATATAGCCTGTCCCACATTGATGTAATACGTCTGATGTGGTGCCAACGTATGTAAAAACCTGGGCCTAACACACAGCATTTTGAAAGAAATAGCCATTAGTGCCCTCAAAGGATCGGTTCAGATATTGAGAAATCATTTGTATAGGAGTGATAATGGAAATTTCAAGTTATCTTAACCGATGGCTGTTGATTGGTTGAGATATCAATTCCAGTAAATCCGTACTATTATTTTTCTCGCGGTATATGGCATTCAAATCATTCTAACCTATCTGATGATATTTTTTCCCCCTTTCTTAACTGTAAAAGAGCACAAACGCTACTTAGGTGTAAATTTTTCTGACATTTTGTATATTCGATTCCCTAACCGTTTCAAATGTATATCATTTTACCTTTTAGGTGTGTTTCCAAATTATATGTAATACGCTTTGTCAGGTCTGGCAACCTTTTCTTAAGGGAAGCTAAATTTATTATATGAATGTTGTATTCAATTTTCTTAACAGCCACAGGAGTGATGATAACTAAGAAAAACTGGTACAAAACTTATTGGTGATTAGTGAAAATATTTATTGTGATACTCAATTTTTTTCAGTCCCATATTAATTTTCTCCACATGAATTTTGACGACTTTACTGATGAACGTGGCAAGCTTTTCCACCAAGAAATTTCTGCTGTGGAAAACAGAAATAAAAGACAGTGCAGTCATAACGTGTTAGCAAATTAATACAGGGCTATAGGTTTCATTGTGTTTGATGTGCAGTAGGAAACAAAAGGTAGAATATCCAACATTTCTAATTATTAAAGCGTGAGTAATTGAGATTTATCATCACTACATAGCATTCTGTTGTCAATAATATAGAACTGTGCTTTTTCGAAAAAGTATTGCTGATTTTTTATCGTTATTTCTTTGTTCAGGGCAATCAAATTAAGTCAATATAAATATACAAACACTACAAGTGCTGCGCACAAAAAAGAATAATACAAATGCAGGTTGCCAGGCGACGATAGAAAACAAAAGATGCGGAAACGAATGAGATGTATAATAGTACATTATGCAACGCTCGTATGAAAATTATGAAACTCGCTTGCGCTCGTTTCATAAATATCCTCGCGTCTTAATTACTATCATTATAGGGAAGTTTCATACGACTTTTTATTTTTTATTTTATTTTATTTTGTTGGGTTATTTTACGACGCTGTATCAACATCTGGGTTATTTAGCGTCTGAATGAAATGAAAGTGATAATGCCGGTGAAATGAGTCCGGGGTCCAGCACCGAAAGTTACCCAGCATTTGCTCGTATTGGGTTGAGGGAAAACTCCGGAAAAAACCTCAACCAGGTAACTTGTCCCGACCGGGAATCGAACCCGGGCCACCTGGTTTCGTGGCCAGACGCTCTGACCGTTACTCCACAGGTGTGGACCGCGACGATTTTTTATGCTCGACCATATTTCTAACTTGAAATTATTTATAAGTACCAGTATTCATGTTATTCTTATGTGACTGGGGAGCGAACTGACCCTGTGCAATCTCGTAAATTGTGAGATGTGCGCAGACGCGAAAGTATTGATTTTTTCCGGGCAACGAATGTCGACGACCTTGATATAATCTAGTAACATAAACGTTAAACTTGACATAACCTTGAAATTGAATTCGACATTGAAAAAAGAGATGACAAATTGAATTTATTTGAATATTATTTACAATTAACGCTAATTATTATAGTAACAGAACATAACCTTCTGTGACAGTATTGGATTTCCAGCCTGCGTGACGTTTTGCTAGTAGTCTTTCGATTGCATATCCGAGAATAATCGAAAACCATAACTTTAATGAATATGTGTACTTTAATGACATGCATTAAATGACTGCTACCAGGTGTATAATTACAACATTTCGGCATGGTCGAGCATAAACAATTGAATGTTCTTAGATATTTAAGTATAACAATATAGGAATGTCATTTGAAATTTCAAAGTGGGGTGGCTGGGAACGTGGGTAAAATCTAAAATGAAATTAAGTCTGGTTTCAGACTTCCCCCTCAATATCTCAAAAGAAGTGTTTTTTGTTTAAAGAGTTGGATACAGCTTACAACGTAAAATTTTGCAAATATTCAACATTTTTTTCCTCCATTACTGTACAATAATGAAAATTAGTACGGTATCTTTAAAACACTGTCCTTCTGCTATATGAAAAAAAATATTTTTACGATTTAAAAAATATATATACATTTTTTAAATTAAAATTGGTGGCAATTCATTGTGCAGTGATGAAGCGTTTTCCTCATACCTCAAAAACTATCCAACATTGTGTGATGAAATTTTTTGTGTGTATTTATGCATGTTACATCTACAATATGATGCAAAATCACTTCTCTGCCTTTGATAGATAGTCTGATAAAAAACAAATTAATTTAAGAAATGGTCAAATATCAGTATTTTCTTCTAATACAAAATAAAATAAAATATTATTTATTAAGGAATGTAGTTGAAAGAGCATGATATTGTAAACATGAGTTTCAGCAATAAAATAAAAGAGAGAGAACATGAAAAAAAGTTAACAAGTTTATGAGTTACGAGGAAACGCTTCATCAATGCACAGTGAACTGCCACCATTTTGAATTTTGATAAAAGGAAGTACAAATAATTTTTTTAAACCCTAATTTTTTTTTCTTATGACAGAAGGACAGTGTTTTACACATACTAGTTTTCATTATTGTAGATGACACAGTAATGGAGGGAAAAAAAAAAATGTTGAATATTTCTAAAAATTTTACTGCTGTAAGCTGTATCTAACCCCTTAAATTGAATTCAATTTAAATAATTAGTTATTTAGACTGGGAAGTTTAGAAGTGAAAGCCCTATATATCAGAATAAAATACAGTTGAACCCCGATTTTCCGTTAGCCTATTAACCGATTGGTGGATTATCCGACCGTCTTTCTCTCTAGCGCTCGTTTTTATTTTTTCTGCAAAAAATATGAAGTACTGTACATCACATTAGTACAAATTTTTTATTGTCTTTTTTTTTTACAAACCTTTACTCTTGCACAGTGGTCTACTCATGAATGATCGTAGCATCTAACTTTTATGCAAAATGTCTTCCACATGTGACAAAAGTGAACGTGTTGAGCTACGGAAAAAAGTGCAAGTAATTGAGTGATTTGGGAAAAGAGAAATTATGATTCATCTCGCATTAAAACACGAGATAAGAATTACAACTGTGCGCAATTTAATGAAAACAAATGTAAAGTGTATTTATGTAAATCTACAACATGAGATCTCTACTTTTCCTATCTTTCCACGGACAGCCGTCATAAGGAATTTCCTTGGCCATTGCTTTTCCACTTCACTGCGGGCTAAAGCAGGGAGATGCACTATCACCTTTACTTTTTAACTTCGCGCTTGAATATGCCATTAGGAAAGTTCAGGATAACAGGCAGGGTTTGGAATTGAACGGGTTACATCAGCTTCTTGTCTATGCGGATGACGTGAATATGTTAGGAGAAAATACACAAACGATTAGGGAAAACACGGAAATTTTACTTGAAGCAAGTAGAGCGATCGGTTTGGAAGTAAATCCCGAAAAGACAAAGTATATGATTATGTCTCGTGACCAGAATATTGTACGAAATGGAAATATAAAAATTGGAGATTTATCCTTCGAAGAGGTGGAAAAATTCAAATATCTTGGAGCAACAGTAACAAATATAAATGACACTCGGGAGGAAATTAAACGCAGAATAAATATGGGAAATGCGTGTTATTATTCGGTTGAGAAGCTCTTATCATCCAGTCTGCTGTCCAAAAATCTGAAAGTTAGAATTTATAAAACAGTTATATTACCGGTTATTCTGTATGGTTGTGAAACTTGGACTCTCACTCTGAGAGAGGAACATAGGTTCAGGGTGTTTGAGAATAAGGTGCTTAGGAAAATATTTGGGGCTAAGCGGGATGAAGTTACAGGAGAATGGAGAAAGTTACACAACACAGAACTGCACGCATTGTATTCTTCACCTGACATAATTAGGAACGTTAAATCCAGACGTTTAAGATGGGCAGGGCATGTAGCACGTATGGGCGAATCCAGAAATGCATATAGAGTGTTAGTTGGGAGACCGGAGGGAAAAAGACCTTTAGGGAGGCCGAGACGTAGATGGGAGGATAATATTAAAATGGATTTGAGGGAGGTGGGGTATGATGATAGAGACTGGATTAATCTTGCACAGGATAGGGACCGCTGGCGGGCTTATGTGAAGGCGGCAATGAACCTTCGGGTTCCTTAAAAGCCATTTGTAAGTAAGTAAGTAATTGAAAATCAGACTTAAATTAGTTAACTTCTGAGCCACTACATAACTTGTTGAAACAAAAAAACCACGGAGGAAGTTACGAAATTCTATTAGGCACTTCATTTATGAAAACCTTTCATGGTACTGATTATCCGACTTTTTCGATTATCCATTCGTTCACTCTACCCCCTTCATTACCACGGATAATAGAGGTTCTACTGTAGTAAACTCTGTCAGTTTAAGGTGTGTGGTAATGCCTGCTGTATTATCAATTTTCTCTGCAAGAAACTGATTATGCATATGCATTTTGGGTAATTTTTGTAGGCATATGTAATTGATCCTGTATGACTGTTAAAATATTCTGATTCTACATGTCGGCAGAAGCATTCGTCAGAGAAGCAAGAAACTTTGTTGGCGAAATATTACCGGTAAAATATCTTTCCATTCGGAGATATGAATTTGGAAGTAGTGCTGTCATAAATACGACGCAGAGCCTCAGATTTTTCTTTCTTTTTGAAGAGATGATACCTGATAGATTTCAACCTGCTTATTAATGTAGAATGGGATCACTGCATCCTTTTTTTTTTTTTTTTAAACAGTAATGTGTTCTTAGTAATACGGTAGCGGTAGATTAGGAAATAAGTTTTACTCTAGAATGGATAACTCTACGGAGAGGTTATGTAATAGCCTCGAGTGGCACATAATTTATTCCACATGTCTGTCATGCTTTCCCCTTCGCTCGCTATGTAGGAAGACACATAGCTTCGATCCAGCATATTTGAGGACATTCCTGCCCAGTTACTACAGTATATAATCGCGTGCAGTAGGTAAATGTCGTTCCAGCTTTATCTTCCAACCATTCTTGTCTGATTTATAATTTTCTTGCAGTAATTAAAATTTTGCGTTAATTCTTTGGACAAGAAATATCTGTTAGAAGAAATATATAAAGTGCAACTAAAATAATAATAATAATAATAATAATAATAATAATAGTAATAATAATAATAATAATAATAATAATTTTATTTTATTTTCCCTGGCAGAGTTAAGGTCGTCAGGCCTTCTCTTCCACTCAATCAGGATCAAATCACATACAGAAAAATACATACCGGTATACAAATATTAACTTTAAAATAACAATAAACATAATAAAGTAAAAAAGAGAGATTGAATACATATACACAATCAGTATTAACTTTAAAATAATAATAAAAAAGAGACTGAATACATAATCACAAACAGGAAAATACATTCTAGTATACCTTATTAACTTAAAAAAAAGAATTAATACATATGAATATAATCTACAACTAAAGGAATAGTACAATTAGTATTATCAGCACAGCATGTGTTACATTGAGACAATGACAATTACCAAGATATTAGTGTTAATGGAAAAATAAAGTAATGACTGCGTAAAATAATAATAATAGTAATAATAATAATAATAATAATAATAAATAAATAAAAATTATACCTAAAAAAACTAATAGATTGTGCTGTGAACGTGTATTAGGATTATGATGTGAAGCTAGGAGAGTAAACCGAGAGGCAAGGTAGTTGGGTGTGGAATCATGTATAATTCGATATAGCAGGCAAAGAGAATGTACTAAACGTCGATCTTGCAAGCGGAGCCAGGAGAGTCGTAGAAAATATTCCGATACATGACCATGTAGGCGGATATTGAAAATAAATCTGACGGAGACATTATGCACACGTTGAAGTTTTTGAGAAAGTTTAGCACTTAGGTCGCTATATAAAACATCACAATAGTCAAAGTGAGGCATTACAAGGGTCTGTATTAGAATTTGTTTGAGTTTAATAGGAAGGAAATTTTTCAGGCGTTTCAAAGAATGCATGATAGAGAAAACTTTTCTACAGATATATCTGATTTGCGTATTACAGTTCATATTAGAGTCGAAATAGATGCCGAGGTTTTTTACAGTAGGACTGAAAGGAATTAAAATGGTATGGTCATGTATGAGTAGTGAGAAAGATTACTTACCTAATCAAATACCAGCTGTGAAATAAATACGAAATCGAAAAAAACATCTTGAAACCATGAATCTTCCGGACTTGTAGTATTTTATGCCAGAATTGAAAAACAAAGAACTTGGGATTCGGAAGTCTATGTTAGTTGTCATACAATGGGTGGTGGAGACTTTGTCAGAGACTACAATAAGAATTTTTAAGTATCCTTATAGCCTTCTTAAATGCAGTTCATTGGTCATTTTAAAAGAATAGAATAAACGAAATAATAAAGAATTTTAAATTATATTATATAAAATATAAAGTGAACAAAAAATAAAATTACATAAAAATAAATAAACTAAGCTATAGTAAATACAAAAATTAGCAGGACTTTCAGATGACACGGCAGCCGAAAGAATATCTGAAGATGTATTTGATCATTTAGAAGAATTTAACTATAGCAAGAAATTAATTACGCAAACCTACGATGGACCATCGGTAAATACCAGGCAGTACAATGGCTTAGGAGCCATCTTTGCAACTAAAAGGGGGAGGAGAATCGAACTTCACTATTAATAAATTGCCAGTTCTAGAATGGTGAGTCAAAGACTAATATGGGTATATTTGTATTGATTTTGCATGCTCTATTATTATTATTATTATTATTATTATTATTATTATTATTATTATTATTATTATTATTATTATTATTATTATTATTATTTTCTGTCTTGGTCATCAGTCGTCAATCTCATATCCTACATACGAAAAGTATCACGAGTCGCCACTGCCAAGAAGAGTAGGAACTGATTCCTCAGGAGAATATTGCAACTTCGATCAGCAGCATCTCCGAGAGGTTGAATGACGTAATTAATGTGAGAGGTGAAAATAGACTTCTAAAGGTGAGAATAAAGTGTCAGTGAACTCCATTAAACAAAAAGCTATTATTAGAGTGGGTAATGAATGGGTTTTAGAAACAAAACAGAGTAAAAAATTTTTTTGTTACTCATGTCTTTTTTTTTTTGCAAAATTCCAATAAAATTGTATGTATGTATGTATGTATGTATGTATGTATGTATGTATGTATGTATGTATGTATGTATGTATGTATGTATGTATGTATGTATGTATGTATGTATGTATGTATATGTGTGTATGTATTCACACTGCATATGGGTATATATCCGGTGGCAGTGGTAACTAATTACACTCAATAATGACAATAATAAACGCGATTAATAATAAATTAATAATAATAATAATAATAATAATAATAATAATAATAACAACAGGGAACATCCTAAATTAAATTAAGCACGATCACTTAAAATAACATTTAAAGTAAATCTAATTTGTGTCTTGTGTTCGAACTAAAACCCACGAGTATGATATGTTCCTACATGCACAAGTACCTTTCAGCACAAAACTCATTTCGCTGACAACTCACTCACTGCACTGGAACTACGACACATTTCACTGATTCTATACTGATTTCACTAACACTTCAAAAACATTTCACTGTTCAAATACTTTGCATTGCTACTACAAACTATGAAACTTCACTGACAGAAACACACTTCACATACACAAAACACTTCACACTTCACTGACACAACACACTTCTTCACTGATACAACACTTCAAATAACAAAATATCAAGTACACCTTTTAAATAATGTGTATAATATACTACCGTCTATTAGTAAAGTCCTTAAGCCTACTTTGAAATGCATTTTTGGTTATTAGTAAAGCCTTTAGTAACTCTGCAGGTGAAGCATTACAGACCCTGATAGTATGATTGAGAAAAGAAAACTTTCCAGTGAAAAGAAAACTTATTTTTTTTAATGACCAGAATTTCAAGTTTGACTATAACTTAATATTGCACCATAAAAGTGTAAGATAATATTCAGAAACAAAATAAATGTCACGATGTAAGGGTAATGGAACGGAGAAAAATTCTCTCCGGCGCCGGGATTTGAACCCGGGTTTTCAGCTCTACGTGCTGATGCTTTATCCACTAAGCCACACCGGCGTCGGACAGAATCGTCTCAGATTAAGCTCCATCTCTTGGGTTCCCTCTAGTGGCCGCCCTCTGCACTACGTCATAGATGTCTATGAACGTAGGACCGAAGTCCACACATGTGCTGAGGTGCACTCGTAATGAGTGACTAGTTGGCCGGGATCCGACGGAATAAGCGCCGTCTTAAATCACGAAGTGATTTACACATATCATATATATTATTTTAATGTACCGAAGTACATATGATATTTCCATGCAGATATTCTGCGTCATCATACATATGTAAGGGTAATGGAACGGAGAAAAATTCTCTCCGGCGCCTGGATTTGAACCCGGGTTTTCAGCTCTACGTGCTGATGCTTTATCCACTAAGCCACACCGACGCCGGAGAGAATTTTTCTCCGTTCCATTACCCTTACATCGTGAGATTTATTTTGTTTCTGAATATTATCTTACACTTTTATGGTGCAATGTTAAGTTATAGTCAAACTTGAAATTCTGGTCATTAAAAAAAAATAAGTTTTCTTTTCACTGGAAAGTTTTCTTTTCTCAATCGTACTATCAGGGACTGTAATGCTTCACCTGCAGAGTTACTAAAGGCATTACTAATAACCAAAAATGCATTTCAAAGAAGGTTTAAGGACTTTACTAACAGACGGTAGTATATTATACACATTATTTAAAAGGTGTACTTGATGTTTTGTTATTTGAAGTGTTGTATCAGTGAAGAAGTGTGTTGTGTCAGTGAAGTGTGAAGTGTGTTTCTGTCAGTGAAGTTTTATAGTTTATAGTGGCAATGCAAAGTATTTGAACATCGTATGATGACGCAGAATATTTGCATGGAAATATCATATGTACTTCGGTACATTAAAATAATATATAAAATAAATCTCGATTAAAAAAATTGTAGCGCCTGTCATTGTATATGGAGTATAACGGAAGCGGAAGAAATTGGTATTTCATTCTATTACGTAGAGAATATCCATGTTCAGTACCATGAACTGCGTCAACAGATTTAGTTTCTTGCTTTTTATACAGAATTGAAAAGGAAACGATTGGTTCTCAGAGTGAAGTCAGGTTTCCCTTTCTATAATGGGTTGCACTCAAAATAATACAGTTACTTCAATTTCACACCTGAACGTGAGTGTAAATCAGGTGTAACTTGAAGTAAGAAGCCCTGGAAGATGGTGTGCGACTTGATATGTGGTCTGTACAAATTGCAAGCAGCGAGCTGGAAAGAAGTGACGTGGGGGGCGGTGGAAGGAAGTCTTGGAATGCACTCGGTCCAGATGTGATGAGCGAGCGAGATTGCCTTCCTCTGGGATGGCGTGGGGGCCGCCCGCCCTTTTGTGGAGGATGCACGCGTGAAAAGAAAACGGCGAGAGAATGGGAAATGAAGAAGATGGGACCCCTCTTCCGCTGCCAGAATGTTCAAGTGCAGGGCTGGCCATTACGCCCAATTCCCATCGCAATTATGCAGTAGTGTGCCAGGAATAAAGAACCGTCCTTTGAAATCAATAGGCTAACTCTACCTTCAGCCTATTACCACAATATCTGCGGTCTGTTATTAATATCAACAAGAGTAGAGCAGGCGCGTGTGGAGATCTTACACTCACAGTGTTGCCGCACGTCCATATGTGGCAGACTTTGTGACTTGAAGGAAAAAAGGAAGACGGATGAAAAAATTAGCCTGACACTGCTTACAGAGCAGTAGAAGTGGCAACGTTTAAAAGTGAATGTGAGGTAATCCCATGACGAGTCCTCGGCCTCGTATCGCCCAATACAATCTCTCACTAATTCCGTTTACCTAGTAGTTGATATAGCGACATTAAATAAGCGACTAAAAATGCAGTCCTTGAAGAGAAAGTCAGTCTTCATTATCTTAGGAAGAGCTGTTGCTATTGGGAGCTACGAGAGATCATTCAATCCTGACATAAAATACCACCAATATTACGACTTATCTTTCCAAAGGGGCTAAGTGCCAAAAACAAATTCATAAGATATTAATTAAAGCACACTGTCAAACGCATGTTGAGATACCTTCGACACCATCTTTTGGCTCACGAATGACTCACTTACAGTTGATCTGCGACGAACCCATTTAAGGTACGATCACACGTCGCTACTTTTGCAGCGCTGCATTACAAAAAACTGCGCAACTCTCGTACTGCGAGTGTGAACAATGGTGCAACCCGAAAACTAGCGGCTGCCAAACCTGCTGCCCGCTACTTTTTCATGCTGCGCGCAACTTATAAGTAGCAACATGTGAACAGGGTTCTCTGGGTTGCAGCCGCAGCATTTTTGATATCGGTTTTGTTGAAACTTTTGTAGTGGTTGCGACCAGTGTTGCCACCCAAATGTGCCAATGATACTCTTATTGTTTGAATATATTTTAATGTTAGATGTGATGAAAATAAATTATTTGTAACAGTTATTAAATGTACAACACAGTCTGAGTATATTTGCTGAAGATATAATTCATTTTTTTTATTTTCTGTAGCGTAGTTTCAAACAGGAGGGTTGCCAGCATTGATTACGTGAATATGCCGTTGGTTATCATTGAAGTATATAGGGATTTTAATAGCTTTATAGTAAAAATAATGCAAATTTCTGAATACTAGTTAGGACAGAAAAGCAAATAATAGATAAGTAAGCTATCGCATGATTTTCATAATAATGCGAACATAACCGCAAAATGTAGCCTATGTTGAGAAGTCAACACGGAGATGGGAACCTGCAGCATGACTGTGGCTGCAAAAGTAGCGCCTTGTGTGTGAACAGACTCGCAACCTCCAGTTGCAACTTTTGCAGCGCTCGGATTGCGCAGCACGAAAAGTAGCGTGCAGCGCGCTACTTTTGGTTACGTGTGAACACGACACGCAGCTTTTGCAGTTGCAGTACAAAAGTTGCGCTGCAAAAGTAGCGACGTGTGACCGTACCTTTAGTATGATAATCTCGTATGAAGAGCACAAGGGAAAAACTTGATAAGTCCAAAATTATCGATTTTCTGTTTTAGTTGTATTTTTTATTTGGTTATTTCACGACGCTGTATCAATTATTAGGTTATTTAGCGTCGATGGGATGGTGATAACGAGATGGTATTTGACGAGATGAGCTCGACGATTCGCTATAGATTACCTGACATTCGCCTTACGATTGGGGAAAACCTCGGAAAAGACAACCAGGTAATCAATCAAGGCGGGGATCGAACCTGCGCCCGAGCGCAATTCCGGATCGGCAGGCAAGTAGCTTAGCCGACCGAGCTACGCCGGCGTCCTTTACAGATGTCATATAATAGCTCAGTTTATGTAGATGTATAACAACCTGATTAGTCCAAAGAAATTTAGAGAATGATAGTGGATCTTGAAACTTTCAACTTGCCATGTCCGCCGAGTTAGCTCTGTGGTAGCGTGTCTGCCTTCAGATTAGCCGGCACGGGTTCGATTCCTGGCGGGGCCAGAAATTTTCATATAAAATGTCTACCTCGGGACTAGGAGAGATGGCGGTGCATATGAAGCCAAGGCATATGTCACTCTTGATAGTGATTCATCCGTCGGACGGGGACATTAATCCTGGCGGCCCCCTTGGTGGTATTCGACAGGAGTAGGCTACGTGCCGGCACCGGGTTTCCCATTTCCCCTTCCTCATTTTCATCATCATCACTCATTCCAGACACTGCACTTACACGAACACTTAACATACACTCACCCTATACACGACGTAACTCTCCACAGATACACTTAATGTACAGTGTGGCCCGCCGAAGTGGTATACAACTAGAAAATGGGCCACAGTCCTGCCATCTATCCGCGATATGCGGAAACCGAATCACGTAAAGTGAAGTGGGTAGGCATTACGTGCATACATACGTACATACATACATACATACTTTTAACTTGCTCTCCTGTAAAAATAGTAAAACGTGACTTACCAGGTTTTTCTCCTGTACTCTTCATATGGATGCACCTCCCTTAGATTGAATAAAAATGATATTTGAAAAATTGGCACTTAGACTCTTTGGAAAGGTAGGTCTTTAATTATTGTTACACTTACTGCCCTAATTAACTACAAACAGCACCACTGTAACTGCTAACACTGGGTACTTCTTCCGCTAAGACTACTACTATCACAAGCATTACTAAATTCAGCATGTTTTGCTGTTAGATCTATGCAAGAGGTAGTAAATTTCAATGCCTTAGAAAAAAATATACTTTGCATACTTCCATTCGGTAATGAGTTTTGGAATAATATTCTGGGGAAATTCCACAGATAGTAACAGTATATTCCTACCACAAAAAAGAGTAATTAGAATAATAGCAGGTGGCACATCTAGGGAATCGTGTAGGACTGTTTAAAAAAATTACAAATAATGTCCATATATTTTTTCATTAATAAACTTCCTCGTATGTAATCGTGAAAAAGTGTATAACTAATGCCACAGTTCATGGCATAAATTCTCGTCAAAAATGACTGCCATACTCCATCGGGAAATCTGTCGTGCTATGAAAAAGGAGTGCGTCATATGACAATAACATTCTAATAGCCTCTCTATGGATATAAGAAAATCGAACTCTAAATATTCGATTATTTAGGGCCATTAAAGAAGTATGTATCTAATTTCTTACTCCTATTCTATAGGTGAATTTATGACATTCAACAACGCTTCATGAATATTTCTGTCTTGTAGACTGTTAAGTATATATCGTTACTAACCACTTGTGTTGTACTAGTATGTTGTTGGCGTTGTTTTGAAAAAAAAGAAAAAGAAAGAAACTTAAAATATGGTGGAGTTCTCTAAAAATAAAAGACAATGACTGGCGTTGAAAAAAAAGAAGTAAACTTAAAATATGATAGAGTTCTCTAAAAAATCATATATATATATATATATATATATATATATATATATATATATGGCCAAATGGGCTGAGCGAGTTTTGGGATTACAGTCTTCAGTTATACTACTGTATTAGTAGTACCGTCAATGCCAGTACTACTGCTATAGTCAGTGCCAGTGTTTTTGGCGCGTGTCATTGAGTAAAAAGCCAGTCAGTGACCACGTGTTGCCAGTGCAGCTGAGAACTTTACTATCCAACACGTCACGTCATCAATCTGCCCACTGCGACAAAGGCAAGACATTCGAACTTCGCATTTCTGGGGTGTGTTCTTGAGTACACTGTCCAGTCAGTGGTATCTGTTCCTCTTCGGCTGAGAGTGATACCACCTGCAAACAAATGTGACGTCAGTAATCTGCCAATCACAGTTGTTAGCTTTCTTCCCCATATTTTGTGGAAGAGATAAGATACTTGCTCTCAAACGTTCCCATTACTTATTTCACACGCCAGAAACGATGTCACTAGCTGTACCGCCAATGGTATTCGAACAATTACTACCGCCAAAACTGCTACTATGAACAATGCTACTGAAACGCACTTTCTTGTCTAACATTCCTGAAGGATTTTGTGTCTGACAGATTGGAAGTACTTTCTCAACTTCATACATTGCACTTTTAGATGTTTACAATAATATTGATTATATTCGTCAACCTTTGTTCAGGAAGCTCCACGCAACGCCACTCAAATTCATGGGATGTTTTGTGTCATGATCAGTGAGATACAGTCTCAGACATGCTGTACTGTATAATGTTCGAGCTACTTCTGAAGTAGTTGTGAGCCCTCAGGCCGAAGAGTGACCCCGAGAGACCAATTTTCTTTAATTACACTATTACTGTTCCCTTGGAGTAGTAAATGTTTGTAGTTTCAACTTGCCAGCAGGTCTTGTTATGATTTCATTGCTGCAGCATTTATCTCCTTTACATATTGATGATGATCGCACTGTTTGCTGTGTCTGGTTTGGTTGCCATGGAAACAGTGCTATGAGGTGCTATTCGTTCGTGCTCTATGTATATATACCAACTGCACTTACTTAAATTAAGTAGACCTAACCACTCGTTGCCAATTGGAGTGTATTCGACGTTGCTTACTTTTATCAAAAGGAGTGCTAGTTACTTGTCTTTTCTCAGTTCTCGTTGGTATATTTGAAACAGATTATTATTATTATTATTATTATTATTATTATTATTATTATTATTTGTGATGTTAAGGGGGCGGATGTTGATGACCTAAAAGTCTGCTTAAAATGATAATTAAAATGCCCTTAAAATAATGAAAAAATGACATAGAATTAAAAGAAAATCACATTTAATATTATCACCGTACTCGCACCACAGCTTCTAAAAAAATGAATCACCTTGTTTCAATGACTGGCCTGGAAATGCCGGAGAAAGGAGGCAACTTCCTGGAATTTGACTAAGATAAAGGAAAAGAGCATGCAACAAAATGAAAGTTTTAAGGGAAAAGTATAGATTTTAATGAGGGTTTGCAATGTGTTTTGAATCAACGGTGGTCCATGTCAGTGCCTTCATTCTCCGTCTCTTCATTTTTGTTACCAGACCTTCCAGATGGAGAGTGTGAATGACAAAACAAATTGTGGGCGCAGCATACATTCTTGCAATCTTTGTGTTAAAAATACTGTCTATTGTAGTACATCCCTTCCGAACCATTTTGGGGACACAACGTCCTATTGTCCACGAAACGATGAAAGTTTTCCCCCTTCCAAACATGAATTCTAAAGACACCCTCGTACGGACAAAAGAACAGTAGTGGTCGAAGCTCTCACTTAAACTAAGCTGTTGTCAAGCATTTTATTTTACTTCCGTTGTGTGAAATGAAGCCTTCAGTGTAATGACGGATGGAATTTAAGAGATTGTTCCAAACTATAAAACTCAAACTTCACTGTTATTTACTTATTCAGTAGTCAAGTACTACTGATCTGTTTTCTTAGAAAAATATTTAACAGGTCTAATATGTAAGGAAGGAAGTAAAATGCATTCAAAATGATCTAAAAATTCTTCAAAATATTAAAAAGACCAAAAAAAGTGCCGAAAAAATGTAAAAATGACCTATTAGTTAAACATCAAAAATGCAATATAATAAAATTAATTTTTTATGTTGATATTAACATAGAAAGGATTTCTATATTAATAGGCATCGTCCTAATGTGAAAAACAAGAAGTTGGCTTTTCATCAATATCCGCCTCCTAGTGATATTTCGGCGATAAATCTTATTGTGCTACAGGGCATATTATAATTACATCTATGCTTATATTAAATTTACATAGGATTTAAAATGTATTACTAACTGAACATAACATACAGGGTGACGCAGAAATACGTAGAAAAATAGAAAAGGTACACAAAACTAAGTATTTTAATAATTGGAACAAGTTGTCTCAGGCGCTTCAGTATGGAGCTGCATGTATCGTTATGTGTCAACGTTGAAGCTAAGCTACAATTATTGTGAAATGTCTTTAGCTTTCAAATGTAAACAAGGCGCTGTCATAAGCAACCTGCAACCTCTCCCGAAGTCATCCACAGTCAATCGGTGTTCAGGTTTTCGTGCAAGAGCGGTTGGCTGTAAAGATGTGGGGTAGAGTTGTGGATGACTTCCGCGTTGTCCCCTACGTGTTACCTCGAAGACTAGATGTGCATATGTACGTTGTGTTTTTACGGATCGTTTTATCTGAGTTCCAGCAGGATGTGCCACTTGCAATTAGACAAAACCTTTGGTTTCAAAATGACTCCTCACCTCCACATTTTGCTCGTGCAGCCAGAAATTACCTAACTGCAACATTTGGCGAGAGGTTGATCGCACGTGATGGTGAAAAAATATGGGTTTCACGTCTCCTGACTTAACATCGTGCGATTTTTTCATTTGGGGTGCAGCACACTTAATCTTAATACAGCGGATTTTTCCACGGGAAAAGTGATCCAAACCACTCCCCGTATCTGTCAGAAAGTATGTCAATCATTATGTTGCTTGCCGAAATGTTAATGGGGACCATTTTGAACATTTGTTCAGGCATGTTGTGTCTGCTCTAATGATTGGACCAACCATAAACTTGTTATGTTTCTATATTAAATGCATTTTTGTTATATGCAGTAGGAGAGTTTATTTCCTTACTAGTCAACAACATGTTATTATTTCCTAACGTGAGCGAGCTTACTTTTCACCTGCCATCCACAAAATTCCGGCTTTGGATCTAACGCCAGCAGTGCCGCATTTGAGACCATTTGTTCCTATTCTTAAAATGCTTAGTTTTGTGCCACCTTCTTACTCTAACATGTTTGTACTTATTTTTTCCGCATCCTATATATAGTACATGGTAGTCATGAAACACAGTCACTCTTTCAGCAACGTAACATAAGATCAACAATATTCCATCATATGAACCTCCACATACTCATGCATTGGGACAACATTAGGATGAAAACTATGCATCAACATATTTTTTAATTGCAGGAATTAATTTCGATAAGGCAGATGTACATCAGAGATTCTTGAAAATACAATTTTAAAGAAGATTCAAACTCAACATTACATCCAGTCAAATATGAAAAATAGTATAATGAACAGTCCAAAAGCAAGTGTGTGATACCCTGTTCTGCTTCTTCACACCCACTTCCCAATAGTATTTTCTTATAGGCTACACTGTATTTGCCAAATTTACCATGCCTGGCAGAAATTGATCCTGGTCCTAAATTTACTTTCACTTTTAACGGCGTTACACTTTTAGAGCTTGCCTCGAATTCCACTTTCCCGCTTATCTAGTTCATCCTATGAACCATCTTGAAGTCCTTTGGCTATCGTGCTCTCAGTAACTTCTTTCCACGTAAATAGAGTCGTCTTTTCGTCGTTCATCCTAGAAAGGACGAATTTAATATGTTTGACTAGGTCCTAAACACGAAATTTAAAATGAAATAGCCTATTTACTAACTATCCTGTCATATATAGAAACGAGCAATTAAGTTGTTTAAATATATATTCGATGTACTCCATAAAGTTGTATCATACTTTAAAAACAGTTGGCTGAAAATGCCCCAATCAATAGTCAATAAATATTTCCAATCAATCAATCAATCAATAGGATTATGATGAGAAGAAATTCTGTAGGACGGCAAGGAATCTAAAATAAGAGGTCATTGCTGAAAAAGGAGGACTTTTTAAAGATTGGTATGAACAAAATTAAGTAAAGATAAAAACAATGGCTCAACTTAGTCAGTTTTCTCACTAGTTGCTGGATCAGTATTACATCTATACCCTACTTATCGGTGGAGCCCACTTTGTGCCCGAGAGCCTGAAGAGACAAACTTATATCTTGTAACATATAACTATGAAACTGTTCACAGGACATGTCCATGAAATTATATTTCACCATGATGATACCTCTGACTGTCTCTGTTAGCATGCGATTTCGTTCTTTTGTCCAATGAGCAGATATTACGGAAAATACTCTCTCAGCACTTCCATTGTGACTTGGGATAAATAAATAGAATTGACATATTTTTAAGAGTTCTGAGAAAGCTTCAGTGCTCGCAGAGCTATTGGAATTGAATAAGTTGTACCATTGTTTATCTAAACTGAAATCTTTGTGCAAAGTAACTTGATTGGCATATCTTTGTACATTGCAGAATAAAATTGATAAAATAGCTTAGAATCATGAATAGTGGCGTTTTAAGAGTGTAATAATTCAATGCATGTCAATAGGTCATCATAGTTTGTTTTTTTTTAATGGCTCCAGCTTCAACCATTGAAAGCAGTTAAATTCTTTCATGGGTTTTCACCATTTGTTTAGATATTCTATGTATAATATCGCACATTATTCAATATTCATATTAATTCTAGTTGAAATGCGAAATACGGGTCATTTCAAATTGTTTTAAAATGTCTGCCGGACAGGATAAAATGATTAAAAAAGAGGACATGTCAATCAATCAGTCAGTCAATCAATCAATCAATTACTGAGGCACGCAGAAACTCTGAAGGTTTTTGGCATCCATCAGAATTTTCCTTCAAGCTTCTCTATCTTGCGCCCTGTTATTTCAGAGGAATGTGGATCATCCCAAAGGTCTCCTTTCCTCTAGCAGTTATTTCCAAGTAACTTCCAACTAGTTTATTACAATATTTTTAGTACTATTACTAATAGTGAATACTGAATGACCAATACGTGTTGAGGCTGTAAGCAAGGGAACGAAGAAAGCAACAATTTAGTGCAGCGGTGACCAAAACTCGAGCTACAGTGCTTACATGCGACAGACAGCCTATGAAGTAAGGAGACGGAGGAAAGGTACTTGGCATGAAAACTACAACCAGCGGTGGTTCCTGTACTAGCATCTTGTTCAATCCCGCGAATAAAAATCTCAAGCTTTGCTGTATCAGTAATGTCACTGCTGTCATCAAGAGCCAGTGAATAATATACGATTTTTCTTGCTTCTTTTTTAACCATCCTCTTGAATATAATCAGGAATTTTCTAAATTCTTGTCTCGATATTTGGTTGAAAAATTCGTAGTTTTTAAAAATTAAAAACTTCTTATAGACAAGTTATTGAAACTATTTTAATCATTACTCTTCTGAGAAATTCTGTTGTATTAAAAGGATTTAGAGCACGAGATATTTCAAACCCTATTAGATAGCTGACTTCCTTATATTTAATTATCTCATCTTTCTCTTCCTGGCTATGATTTAAGACATGCCAATCCCTGGCGTTTAACAGTTTGTTGGCACATAATATTCAATCAGTTTTTCTACAATATTATTATTAAATCAATAACTAATAAATAGCTACCCTCATCTAAAGATTAAGAAGATTAAAATTGAGAAAAAACCTAATAATTTTATCTTTCTAGGGAGAAGATCTAAAAATATCAATATTCATTCACATACAGAAGAATTATAGAGACAGATACTTAGAGGTCAGTAGTAGTAGTAGTAGTAGTAGTAGTAGTAGTAGTAGTAGTAGTAGTAGTAGTAGTAGTAGTAATAATAATAATAATAATAATAATAATAATAATAATAATAATAATAATACATTATTCAACGTGGCAATTAATGTTGCTATGTACTCCTAATTGAACCGTTGAGCAAAGTAAACATAGGCTATTACATTTTGTCCGACAGAAGAACAAAAAAGTTCTCCTTCTCATTCTTTACAAAACCACCTCTTTCTCCTTGTAGACACAGAATTTGTAGAGCGACGTGATACCGCCACTGCTTGCCTCCGCTGATTTAGTGAGACGGAAAAATATAAACTTATTTCAGGATTTTCTACGGAGTCACAGCGCACGTTATTCTAACTGGACAACATACCGACAATCGGTTACATCCAGAAAAAGACAAGGGCTGAGTTTACTCATGGCTTTTGGTTTCACGTCTACAGTACTTGCGTCTCGGTGTATGTTGATGTTGAATTTCTGTCATGCGAGTTTGGTCATCCCTGGGCTTTGGAAGAGAAATGTGCTTGGGGAGTCTGACAGCTTGGCACGTATTAAACTAAGTGGATGCTGCTCTACGGAGAGCACGGAATTAGACAAATGAATACAGGAGAAGGCCTGCCGGCCCTTCGGTCGGCTCGGCACTCTGCGGCGAGAGGAGGTTATACGCCGGCGGCGACCTCGGACATCTGTCGGGACGTGCAGCTGCCAAACTTTCATTCATACTTGCAGCGACCTTGAAACACGGCATCACTCTCATCTCCTTTTCTTTTTATTTAGAACATAAATAATACAGATATCAACGCTACGGCATGGAGTTCGTTCGCTTGATGTGATGGCCTTCGTTGTCTGGGAGACCCGACGTCGTGCCGACTCACGCCCATCGTTCCATCGTGTGTTATGTACGACAGGAACGAGAAAAGCCCTTTGTCCTTGATGGTGTAAGCACTACCTTTGTGGGTGGTGACACACCTCTACTAGCGTATCCAAATGAAAACAATCAGCAGCAACGACTAAGAATCTCCCTAGAACATCTCGTAGATGAGATATGGGAAAAGTTGTCTGAATGTGCACTCTCCCTTCCCTCCTTGTTCTACCCCCTTCGCGTTTTAGTTTGCTGACATACCTGTACTACACTCGCACTCTGTCATTGAAAACAATTTATTACGTTTGCTTCAGTGACGGAATCATCTCTCATAAATACTCAGAGTTTTCAACCATCGACAACTGAAATACTTTTGCGTTCCTCGTAATAGTAAGATATTTTGTTTACTCTACTCAAAAGAGTTGTATAGTAGGCCTACAGTCCCGTGTTTAGTGTGCGAAGACATTTTATAACTGTCAACTTCCAGCAGGGTTGGCAATTGGCTTCCCGTATGAGCGTTTTACCCGTACGGGCAAATGAAATCGTGTTTGTTCCCTCGCGGGCTAGACTGTTATCTCTCTCTAAGGCAGCGGAGAAAGGTAAAGTAGGCAGTTCATTTCGTACAGATTAGAGTTGACGTAAGTACGTACCTCCAGTGGATGTCGCAAAGCGCAAATCTGCAACTGTATTTTAACCTTCCAGTGCTGGCGCCAAGTCTCACAGACCCGGCACAATTACTTTTACTGTTTACTCTGAAGTGTTTGGGGGTAGAAATCTGTTTCTCCACCTAGCTTCCTGTTTCCTTCCATAGTTGACATGTGAGTGCCGACGTGGCTATTCGTGCAGCAGTAAGCGAGATAATTACGTAACGGGTCTGTCAGACTTGGCGCCAGTGTTGGCGTTACACAGTTTCATTTTGAAGTTTTAGTGCTTAAGAATTATTTGTGGTAGTAACGAACCGATTGGTTCAAATATCAGAGGATTATTCTGTTTACTGATGATATGAAACATGTTTCTAGTTTTTAATTAATATTTAGCTTACGATATAGTACTTCAAAAATGTCTTATGAAGAAAATGAAAAACGAATTGTGACTTTGCTAGATACTTCTAAAATGTCTTACGAAGAAAATGAAAAATTAGTTGTGAGTTTGCTAGACGAGGTTGTAAGCTGTGAGAATGATAGTGATGATGACGCCGACACTGATGAAGACGACGGTGAAGTGGAAGTATTTGATGGCAATACAGATACAGGACAGGAAGGTGAGACGAGTGGTGATGATGAACAATTTGAGATTCCGAACAAAGTTCCTAGAGTTCCCGGTTTCAAATCTAGAGATGGTACGGTATGGAGACAACACTACTCATCAAAGGCTGTTAGGATTCGGCAGTGTAATATTGTGACACATCTACCAGGTGTGAGGCCATGTGCTAGAGAGGCTAAAACTCCTACTGATTGTTGGTCTCTTGTTTTTGAAGATGGCATATTAAATGTTATTTATTTTTATTAGTCATCTACGACAATACAGAAATAAGAAACGATAGAAAACAATGGGATAAGTTAGCTCCAATTCGTCAGGTGTTTGTTTTTGAACAACTGCAAAAAAGGATACACAATAGGTGAATTTGCAACAGTAGATGAAATGTTGGAGGCTTTCAGAGGCAGATGCTCATTCAAACAATATATGCCTAAAAAACCTAATAAATATAGCATCAAAAATGTTTCCTTTGTTGATGCTAAGACATGGTATGTCCTAAATATGGAACCATATGTTGGTCAACAACCAGAAGGTCCATTTAGGGCAAAAATGATCCTTAGAGTATAGTCAAGCGATTTTTTCAACCAATATCAGGAACAGGGAGGAACTTTACATGTGATAATTGGTTCACTTCTTTTCCACTTATTACAAGCTTGCTGAATCGCCATAGAACAACCTGTGTGGGAAGAGTTCGAAGGAATAAAAGGGAGGTGCCAATAGAATTTGTGGATTCCAAAAAGAGACCAGTGGGATCTAGTGTGTTTGGTTTCCAAGAAGACATTACCATTGTTTCTTACGTACCGAAAAAGGGCAAAAATGTAATTTTAGCATCTAGTATGCATCATGATGACTCAATAGATTCATCAACAGGTGACAAAAGCAAGCCATAAATTGTCACCTTCTATAACTCCACTAAGAAAGGTGTCGACGTGGTTGACAAACCTTGTGCTTATTATATTAATTGTTAAAATTTGTGCTGGCTATGACTTCGCAAGAAATACCATAAGATGGCCACTGGTGATGTATGCACTACTGAATATTGCTGGAATAAACTCGCAAGTGATTTGTATCTTTAACAATCAGAAGGAAAACAGTGTCCACAGGAAGTACGTGAAGGAGTTGGCTGTGGGATTAACAGATGATCACTTGAAACGTAGAGCTGCCCTTACAAATCTTCCACGTGAAGTACGAGAAAGAAGGCAAGAGGTTGCTGGAACATCTTTTCAACATGTTAAGGTTGATCAGTTTCCAGAGGGAACGAGAAAAAAGGTGCTTTTTCTGCAAAAAGGACAGTAAAACAAAATACTTTTGTAAAATATGTAAGAAATTTATATTTTTAAGTCATGCTCAGTTTTCACGCTCTGAATGCAGTGCTTATATGATTTTCTGTCTCAAACCAGTATTTAAATATTATTTTTACTTTTTTAAGGAATACCATACACAATATTTCAATTGTTTGCTGATTTGAAAGGCTTTTGTTGATAACATTCACATTACATTCACTTTTTTTTATCTTTTAAAATTAATTAAAATAGACGTTATATAATAACAAACTGCTTATTATTTGCAATTCACCCATTTCAGTATATTCTATGGATGGTGTCAAATTGCTAAAATATTAATAAATTGGTTGGAAGAGTCAGAAATAAAATTAAATATATATGGGTCTACCAGACTTGGCGCCAGCAGTGATGCTCTGAAAGAGGGCGCCACTACTGGAAGGTTAACATTGATTGGAAATTGTAATTATTTTTCTTTAAAAAGAAACAACTTTTTCTGAAACTTTTTTTCTAACTTTTATTGTTTACTCACAAAGCAACAAAAATGGTATTTTATGTACGTACACTCTTCATAGTAAATGTTCAAAATGTCCGCCACCCTGTGCAAAGCAATGTTCTGATCTCCTCCTAACATCCGTGACTGCACGGAGACTTTCAGCATAGCTGAGAGACATATGAGCTTCTGTAATTCTTTGTTTCATATCTTCTCTAGTTGTTGGATGCACCTGGTAGAACATGTTTTTAATTCTCCCCCACAAGAAGAAGTCATTTGGAGCGAAGTCAGGAGATCGGGCAGGCCAGGCTACTGGTCCTCCTCGTACAATTCACCGTAGGGGAATAACCGGTTAATAACTCACCGAGCTCTACGTGAAAAGTGAGCCGGACAGCCGCCCTGCTGAAGCCACATCGTTAACCGAAGCGCAAGAGGAACATCATAAGTAGACTTCGTGGAATTGCCACGGGAATCGTAAGCTTTACTACGTACGAGATATAGACTGTATGAGAAGGGGCCGTGCAACGGATGGAGTATGCCTCTGATGTAAACACTGAGCAGTATACTGCGATTACAATAAAACCTGTATCCTGCATTCAAGAAATATAATATATTATCATTGAAGTAGGAAACGTCTAAACATGTAAATAATTATTTTGTAGTGAGATATATTAACTCTTAAAATTGAATGCAATATACTCACATCATCCTTGAATATGTGCATTGCAGTGAAGAGTTACGTACATTTTGAGCGATTGCAAAGTAACCTCCTCCGATGGTCACTCAAACAGTTTTTATATTGGGAAAATGTACGTTCAACAACACACGATGTAATAGGTGCATATTTGAAGAACGAAGAGTCGCTATTTTTTAGTACACCAACTTCAGAAGTCTTGTCGTAACCTGATAATACATCATTTATAATACGAAGTTGTGAATAGGCAGAATTTTTAGCAATAATGTTTCTCAACTTTTTTCTGAAATTAGTGAATTGTTATTTTGGATAACGGTTTGTGATACTTTATACACTATATTAAGGGCTTCTGAGAGTTGTAGTTTAGACGATTCTAACAGGGTGATGCTTTTGGACACGACTTTTAAAATTAGAATCAGTGAACAGAATATCTTCCAATAGCTGTTCAGAAGGTAATGATTTTACAGCTGCAACAGCGGAACTGTCTGTGCTATCCAAAGCATCAATTATCGCCATTATTTTGCATAATATTTTGAACAATAATTAATAGCATCCAACCTCGTTTTCCAACGGGTCAAGACTGGGTGCGGGGTAAGAATATTCCAGGAGCAATTGTTTGGAACAGCAACACTCTGATTGTAGTATGTTTGATTGAATTCTTGTCTGCACTGAACAAAATATGTTAAGCGTTGACTATTCCAACCACAGTAATGCAAAAACAAATGCTTACATAGGTATACATTAGCTGCAGCTGCTCTATATCTATTTGGACCGGTCACAACTCTTAACATGAACTGCTTATACTACGAGACCGGGAGGTCGCTCACCTCTTCTATACTACCGTACATTGGCAACCTGATTGCATGCTGCGTGTGGCAAACCAACGAAGTCTAATCATAAGCAATTGGTGCAAAATATTTCGGAAAAAACGTGCGGTCTACCATTAAATTTCTTCTCAAAAACTCTGTGTCCGCGGAGGCCACACCATGTGTTGAGGCTGCGCACGTGCTGGGAATCCACTTCACGTAGTCAGTTTGGATTAACCGGAAACCAGTAATGGGAATTATAGAAATTCACCTGACCATTACTTTTGAAAGTTACCTCATCAGTCCACAGAATTCTGAGCTCGAAATCACGGTCCGTGTTTAGAAACTACTTGCAGAAATCAACACGAGTCTGGAAGTCATGTCCCCCAAGTTCCTGATGGAGATGAATATGGAATGAATGAAATTTGTTGTCTTTGAGAATTCTAAACACTGTATTATGATGCAAATCCCAAGTCACGGGCAATCCTTCTTGTGGGGGAGAATTAAAGACATGATCTACCAGGTGTGTCCAATAACTAGAGAAGACAATGAAACAAAGAATTAGACAAGCCACACCATGTGTGTCTCTCAGCTTTGCTGAAGTTCTCCGTGCAATCACGAATGTTAGGAGATTAGAACATTGTTTAGCACAGGGCGGACATTTTGAACATTTACAATGAAGAGTGTACGTACGTAAACAACACACAACAATTCTCAGGAAATACCATTTTTGCTGCTTTGTGAGTAAACACTAAAAGTTAGAAAAAAAAGTTTCAGTAAAATTTGTTTCTTTTTAAAAGTAGTTTCCAATGGCACCTTCAATGACCCTTGTTCCCATTTAAAATGTCGAAGTTGACCACAGGTACCGTTACTTCCGGTTTTTTACGGGAAATTGTACTACCATCAATCGATTCTTTACATAGGTTTCGGTTATCGAAATTTTTTTTATCAACAACCAGTATCATTATAGTTTTCGAAAACAAAAGATGATACGGGTGGTCTGAAACACCCGGTATATACAGGGTGTTTAAAAAATACGGGTATGTATTTCCCATATGTAGACAATCAAAATAGTTCATTACAACATATGTCCGGAAATGCTTCATTTCCGAGTAATGGCCTTCACAGCATTGAAATTCACCGGAACGCTTTTCTTTCCGCAGGTCGTTGTCATTACAGAAGATGTTCAAAATGTCCACCTCCTGCTTGAATACAGACCTCACATCGATGTCTCATTGACCTGCGAACTCGATCCCAAACTCCAGGAGTATTTCGTATGTCCTCAGAACATGCCACAATTCGATTCCAAAGGGATTCCAAATCAGGCACCGGAGACGAATAAACCAATGATTTTAAATGGCCCCACAAGTAGAAATCGAGAGGTTTCAGATCAGGTGAGCGTGGAGGCCAAGCAATTGGGCCACCTCTACCTATCCATCTATCAGGAAACCTTCGATCCAAGTACCGGCGAGCCGTACGACTGAAGTGTGCAGGAGCGCCATCATGCAAGAAGTGAATGTGTTGACGATTGATCAGTGGAGTGTCTTCTAAAGCATGAGGAATGGTGTTTTCCAGGAAGTTTGTGTACGCCTGCCCCGTAAGTCTGTTTACAAGTACATGGGGTCCAACTAATCGATCACCAATGATACCGGCCCACATGTTGAGGGAGAACCGCACCTGGTGATGAGATGGAACAGTTGGACGTGGGTTTTCATACGCCCATACATGCTGATTATGGAAATTTGTTATGCCATCTCGTGTGAACTGTGCTTCATCTGTAAATAATACAAAAGCAGCAAAGTTCGGATTTACACCACACTGCTGCAAGAACCACTGACAGAACCTAACTTGTGCAGGGTAATCTGCTGGTGACAGGGCCTGTACACGTTGCAAATGATAAGGATACAATTGATACTCTTTCAACAGTCTCCAGACAGTCGTATGAGGAACATTGACTTGCAACGCTACCCTTCGTGTGCTGATAGAAGGAGTCATGTTCACAGCCTCCAGAATCTCCTCCTGTACTTCTGGAGTTGTAGATCTTGGTCGTCCCCTTCCCAAACCAGGAGAGTTAAATTTTCCATACTCGCACAGACGGTAATGGAGACGTACAAATGTCTTCCGATCTGGACATTGTCGCTGTGGGTACCTCTCCTGGTACAAACGACGAGCCAGCGCAGCATTGCCGTCCGCCTTACCGTACATGAAGTGTATCTCTGCCAGCTCTTGATTTGAATACATGTCGCACAGTCTAACGCCTATACAACACTGAATGTAACCTTCGCCTCGGAATGAACTGTCAGAGTGCCCTCTTAATGTCTCCTTTGACGGCAACGACCTGCGGAAAGAAAAACGTTCCGGTGAATTTCAATGTTGTGAAGGCCATAATTCGGAAATAAAGCATTTCCGGACACATGTTGTAATGAACTATTTTGATTGTCTACATGTGGGAAATACATACCTGAAATTATGCCCCGTATTTTTGAAACACCCTGTATATACCTATCTGAGGAAAATAGTTCCTTATATAAAGACAAAAATTCAAGATCATCAACAACAAAGGAAGAATCATATGCAAAAACTGGGGAGGGAGAGACTTCCAAAATTAACTTTCGCATATAAGGACACAGAGACCAGTGAAGACCGAGAAGGAGTCAAGGCCATCTTTCTTAGAATAACGTCACAGATCTGGTTGTCTAAAAACGACGAAGTTCATGATGATGAAAAAGTATTAATTGTGAGATAGATTGGCCAGACATGTAAACCAAGAGAATTTTTTCAGACGGTGGTATTCCTGTTGAATTCTCTATTTCAAGAGTCTATGTTAAACAAAAACAATTCCGTTAAGGTGAAACAAATTATATAACGTGATAAAGTTAAGTATATATACCGTTTGGATGCCGTGTTCCACTTACGGTGGAACATTTTTTATTGCATTGTAGAAAATATGACCGTGTCCGTCGCAATATGGAATTCGGCCGACTCTACGTGACGCTCTTGGAAATGATTTTAATTGTACAAATGCAGTTCTGAGATTTTAATGAATACAGGACTTAACAGGGTGATTTAACTTTCTATTGATCCGTTTTACTTATTCTCCAGACCCTTTACACCCGGAGGTTACATTTGTTGTGCAGTATATGTTTTTAAAATACTTAACATTCGGGTCTTTTACATCCGAGCATTTTAGAAGTGCGCCAGATAATTTATTTCTTGTGGCATTTGATTTATTATTTCATTGTTTCTTTTTAAGTACCAGCTAGAGTCTGAGACTGCTCACTTTTATGATTTTTATGCATCACCTTGTTGAAACTGCATTTGTGAACCTTGTTTTAATCGTGACAACGCTTTTTAGTTCTTTTAAGCATTCTGATTATTGTATTGTGTTTCTGTTTTGTGAAGGATTTTAGATAAAGGCGCAAATGGCCATAGTAGCTGACGCGCCCTTTTTAATCCCTCCCCCCCCCCACTACATATACAGTTTGAAAAGACATCTTGGTCCCGCGGGCCCCTCTTCAAAGATTCTCGTGGGGCCTGCGGACCGCTAGTTGGAAACGCTGATCTGGAGATTCTTGTTGCGCTTCTCGAAAAGAACTGTTATTATTAGTAACAGTGTTAATTAATTTGTTTAGACAGACTATTTTGTAAGATGAGTAATATAAAATTCCGCTCATGTGAATTGCATATGTGGATTCTTAGAAGTTGTCGCAGATGCACGTGTTGTGTTTGAAGCGATTCCAGCACATCATCTGTCAGGTTATGGGTATTTCCTCTCAGAGGCTTGATTGTGTTGGTGCAACACGTAATAATTTGATCTGTCACCTTTAAAATAGCCCCATGAGGTCCATGGCCTGAAGTCCGTCGAGGCGAGAGCGGTGGAGTGGGGTTATCAGCAAGCAGCTGGCGGAATAGTACTACATGAACCCAAGTTTTCGGTCGGTGTGAAGCTAAATTTACTCTTTTTCGGGGGGCGCCGAGCCTGCGCGTCGCGCGAAGAGACGAGAGGGGTTTGCCCCTCGGCCGAGCCCATCCCGGACGCTACACGCAGGCTGGCGGCCGTCGCGACGGGATCCGCCGTCAACTACATCGCCACTCTGCCCAGAACGTTAAGCGCGTGGGTCAAGTTCAAGTGCTCGGTGCTTTGCGTCAAACGCGTTACAACCGTCTGCAGTGCTTTATATCTCTGCTTGCAAGTTCCGTGTTTAAACAGCTGATCTTACATTAGTGGGAGTCGTTGGTTTCATAGAAACAGACGTTTTCGCGGCTATCAACATGTACGTGTTCCGTAGTAAAGAACAGACATATGTTTGTTTAATAGAAACTGATGTTTCCGTGTCTATATACGTGTGTTGTGTCATAGAAACGGACGTTCTCCTGTCTCCACGCGTGTGTTGATACCATAGGAATAGAAGTTTTCGTGTTTAAACGCGTGTGTTGATTCCAAAGAAGCTGTCGTTTTCTAATCATATGTATTGGTTCCACAGAAATTGACGTTTCGCTTTTACACGTGTGTGTGTACCCTACCAGCCAACTTCAGAGTTTTTATAAGCCTTAATCATAGTGTGTGATTGAGAACAGTGTTTAATTCCTGATTAAATTCAACTTTAACTTACGTCCAGATTTCGCAACTGTGTAACTTATGACGGATATTGAAATTTTTGTTCTAAATTAAGTTAAAATTTCAGTTTATAACGCTGTTTCAACATCGTTGTGTAGCGTACTTAAAATATGTAGTTCCTAATAGAATTCGGTGTGAATTAACGATCAGATTTTATAACAAGTGTTAAAATACTGTTACTTTGAAAGTGCAACTGTTAACGAATATTCAAAATATGTGCCCCTGTTACACTTAAACATAAAATTAACTTGCAGATTTTCAGGCTGTGTGCTTTACGTAACGTACTTTTAATACGGTGTTAATACTGTTGAAGCAGACGTTTTCGTATCCACGCTCACGTGTACCTTAGCATGCCATCTTCATAATCTTCCTGCATAATTGACATTCGTGTATGATTAAATGAGTAGAAAGTATGATTGCTAGTAGAATTTACCTTAAATTAACGTCCATATTTTGAAAGAGGTGTATAGGCTACTAATCCTTTCCAATTTACACTTGAAAACAGTACATTAGTTGATAAAGCGGTGAGAGACGATTTAATTTTATCGTTTGAAAGTTCAAATTTCGATTCTTGCACTTTTTTAAAGCAGAAGTGTGGTGGCGGTGTTCGTAATAAGCCCTATATTGCTAATGTGTTGGTTACAGAAAATATTTCATAGCTGTTGACAGTTTTTTCTTACGCGTTTTCGTGTTTATTTCTAATGCTGATTTCTGCAAGATGGATGTCTGCTCTGCCAAGTGTGAGACATTGCCCTGATTATATATAAATAGGTTAATGTATTGTGCTTCGCTCTGTAGAGAACAATGACACCTATTAGTAATCTCTCGTAGTACAACTGTCTAGCTTCTTTAATGTGCTGTTATGTGTTTTAGCAGGCGAACCGTATAAGCAGTATTGTTAAATGCCTCCTATCGCCGAGTAGTGTTTGGATTGTCTCGTGCAGTTTCATTTAAGATCTTTTATGAACGATAATTATGTCATGTAGTTCTGCTCGTGTTTTGACGTCTGTAGATCACGATGGTTGAGAACTGTTGCATACTCTTTTAAATAACTTTCGACTTTACTATAAAAGGACGTCCATAGAGTTATGTAAGAAACATTTGGTAGTATAATTTATGTAAAAATTAAGCTGACACAGAGTTTTCAAGTTATTTTGTTTTTATTTCTAACTATATTTGAATTTATGTTGAAAAGAGTTTCAAAACTGCCTAAAATGCAGTTAAAAATACATTATAGTTGTGCAGATAGGGTATTGGTGTTGTGATGTAGTGACAGATTCTTCTGAGCCGTGTTTCAAAAGAGGAAAAGTTAGCCCTAAGACATGGAAATGTTACTTGGGCATCAGTGGCTGTAAGCTGCAATTGGAAATCGATATGTGCAGCTAGACGTGTAGAGACCTCGCCAGTGTGTGTACGTGAACATAGACTGGGTGATCAAGTGTGTGTGCTAGGCGGTGTGCTGGAATTTAATTCAGTGGTTAAAAAAAACTGTCTACAACATAGGCTAGATGTCCAATTTGTAACCGGTATGAGGTAACCCCTGGCGTAAGCAACCCGCAGCGCATATTCTTTAAGGTCGTTTTTTCTATTTTATATGGAAAGTTACTGACCTTAGCAGAACATGCTTGACGTGTAGTATCTCCTGGTTCTATAGGCGTTTGGACACCCTGATCCACAATAATTACTTAAACCTAAATTTATTTACTGTTTTTGAAACGAATATTCTAAGAGCTCTGGTGAAAATGTCAAACATATTAAAAGAAACTCTTCATTTTACTTTGGTGAATTTTTTTAAAATTAATTTGTATTTCAAAAGATAGAGGTTAATCATATAAAATTCGTTGTAACTGGAAGTGTGTTTGGTTTAGAAACGTAAATCTATTCTAGTTTAACTTCAAAGTTTCATAAACTATTCACCTACACCTGTCTTCGGACAGTTGACTAAACGACAATCTGGATGACGTAGCACACTCTCTATGACGGTCATTTTCAGATAAAGTCAGCATTGTTTTGTTTTGCGATGATGCAATAAAAATAAAGTGGAAGATAAAACATTGTTTGAAAAATTTAAGCTGTTACAGTGTCACAAACAACTTTTATATAATTAATAGAGAAATTGAAACATAATAAAGTTGGTGTCTGAAAAATTTTAATATACTTTAGTAGCACAAAAAATTTATACGTTATAATTCAACGAGAAATAAAATGGTGATTGGTAGATTTTAAAGTAGTAAAGATATTATTGTGTATTTTACTGAGCATACTAGCCAAAAATGTATTAACCTTTCGCAAGAATAAATGTGTTTATACGCATAAATAGATGGCATTCTTGGGTTTAGAATAACTTGATTATTTTGCTATAATCATAGCGTTCCATTTTGTTAATGATTTCTTAAAATATTCACAGTAAAAGGTAAAAGGTAAAGGTAACCCCGTAACATGCCATGAAGGCACTTGTGGGGGGCATGGAGGTAGAGTCCCATGCTTTCCATGACCTCGGCACTAGAATGAGGTGGTGTGGTCGGCACCACGCTCTGGCCGCCTTTTACCTCCGGGAAAGACCCGGTACTCAATTTTATAGGAGGCTGAGTGAACCTCGGGGCCGTTCTGAAAGTTTGGCAACGAGAAAAAATCCTGTCGCCACCTGGAATCGAACCCCGGACCTTCCAGTCCGTAGCCAGCTGCTCTACCAACTGAGCTACCCGGCCGCCCAAAATAGTAGTTAAAGAATATTTTTAATAATCGCAGTGACTAATTTTCGAGTGCAATTCAAGCGAATGCAGGTTCTATTTCCGACAGAAGAGTGGTTGTGAATTTAGGCGTATAATGTTGGTTCAAGGAACGGTAGATAGGAAAAGGTCCATTTCTGGCGTGTTAATACACTAACCTAATTTCGGGATCTACGTCAACTCGTATTAGTATTGTGTTTAGCTATAAAACTTGTGGATCCAGATTCAGTTCCCAGGAGAGAAATAGAGTCTTAGGACTATGTTTCGTAGAGTGTGGGCGTGGTCTTTACCTCGTATCCTGTGTTATCACAAGCTGTGACTTCCATCATACTGAATCCCGTTACTTGTGAATGAATGCTTTTGGTTTAAATTTTCAACCGTTAGGAAGTGGATAACTATACCGAGACTTATAGCGTTTGGACACATTTTTTCGAAATAAATTTTCCGAAACCTACTTTTTCGAAACTTTTTTCGAATACGTTTTTCCGAATGGCCATTATTCCGAATTGTCATTTCTCCAAATGTATATTTCTTTTACGCGTTCACTGTTTATCGAAATTAGGAATGCAATACATTATTAGCATGCTTTCCGTAGTAATCATACAAAATTATTAGTATTCATTAATATCTTGAAATTAACGAGTCGGAATGGATGTACAAATTATTACTTCAGGTAAACGGGGTATGACATTATTAATGAATGGTTATACAGTGCGATCAATAAGTCTCTCCGCAGTGCTTGTGTAGCCACGGTGTAGCCGAGAATCCACTAGGAAGAAAATTCAAGTAGTAGCACTGGCCGCTAAGCATATGATGGACTGCAGAAGTGAGGTTGTCAAACCGGAATGACTGGGAGAGTGCCAGCTATATACAGGATTACGTGCCAGTGTTCTACAGGATTACTATAACTAATGGAGCTGCGGAGGGACTTTCCGATCGCACTGTATATATTACAAAGGTAAAAATTGTTCTGGTGGAAAGATATATTGGGAATGTGTAAGACTAAGACGGAAGGAGTGTTCAGCAAAAGCTATAACAGACACAAATGGTGAAGAAATAGTGATTCTTAAAGGTGTTGATGTGTCACCTCACTCTCATGCTCTGAATATAGAGGAAGCATGAGCAGAGTTGGTGAAAAGTAATTTGAAACGAACGGCACAGAATCACCCAGAGCTTCACCCAGGGCTGATTTTAAGGAACGAATTAAATCAAGTGCCTTCAAGCGGTGGATAGCAGTACAAAATAGCATCAGAGCAATAGCACTGGAATACGAAACATACAAGGAAGAAAACCGCCGTTTTCAATACTTTTAAGAAGAGTTGGGTACAGTTTTTGCCTCTGAAAAGGCATAAAATACAAGTCATGACTTGTAATACATTCATTTTTAAGTGTAAAATCACAATCAATTTAATGTGCTCTTAACTTCAACTTTTGTTTCATTTAATATTCTTGATTTCGGAAAACAGATCCTATAAAAATTGTCATTCGAAAATGAGGAATTCGGAAAAAATGTTCATTCGGAAAAAAGGACATTCGAAAAGTTGGTTTCGGAAAAATGACCTGAAACAGATTATAGTGATAATGTCATTAACTAAGATATTTGCAAGTTAAAAAGAATCTTGCGAAAATATAATAAATTTAATGTGCTGTTAAGTTCAACAATTATTTCCTTTAAAATTCTTAATTTCGGAAAACAGGCCATATGAAAAATGGTCATTCGGAAAAATCGTCATTCGAAAATGAGGAATTCGGAAACATGTTCATTCGGAAAAAGAACATTCGGAAAGTTGGTTTCGGAAAATTGACCTGAAACCGATTAAAATGATAATGTCGTTAACTAAGATATTTGCAAGTTGAAAAGAATCTTGCGAAAATATAATAAATGTACTGCGCTCTTAACTTCAACAATAATTATTTCATTCAATATTCTTGATTTCGGAAAACAGGTTCTATGAAACATGTTATTCGAAAATGAGGAATTCGGAAAAATGTTCATTCGGAGAAAAGGACATTCGGAAAGTTGGTTTCGGAAAAATGACCTGAAACCGATTATAGTGATAATGTCGTTAACTAAGATATTTGCAAGTTAAAAAGAGTCTTGCGAAAATAAAGAATTGGGTACAATTTTTGCTTCTGAAAAGGTATGAAATACAGGCCATGACTTGTAATACATTCATTTTTAAGTGTAAAATCACAATAAATTTAATGTGCTCTTAACTCCAACAATTATGTCATTTAATATTTTTGATTTCGGAAAACAGGTCCTATGAAAAATGGTCATTCGGAAACGTGTTCATTCGGAAAAAGAACATTCGGAAAGTTGGTTTCGGAAAAATGATCTGAAACCGATTATAGTGATAATGTCGTTAACTAAGAGATTTGCAAGTTCAAAAGAATCTTGCGAAAATATCAGTTATGCTGAAGTGATCATATTTCTACACAGTCTTCGGTGAAAGAATTAGCATTCTATCACACAATACAACACGTACGTAACTTATTGTGAACCACATCATTGTGGCTACAATAGGTGTTTAATCGCGAGTCTTCCAAACTTGGCTTGATACCTGCTGTGTCAGTCTTTTGTCTCTCGCGTCTGATATTTGTTAGTCCATTAGCATTCACAGCCTTTCGCACACACGTGATCCGCCTAGAATTCTTATTACTGCGGCGGTACACTGTCTAATGGACAGAGCTTCCAGACTGAATGAAAACAAATCTTTGTAGTGCGTAGTAGTCTAAATTCGTGCTACAGTATCCAACTACACTGTCGGAGGCCTCTCTCTGTCTGGTAGATAAAGAATTTCATGCCATTGCACAGTGTGTCTGACTTTGGCCGTTCATTTTTACGAGTACTTAGACAGCCCAAATAACAGTCCAGATATGCGGGCGGTTTTAATGGTTTCGTAGGCGGAATCAGGGGTGGGTATATCGTTCACTGACATCATTACATGAATGTTACGAATTTCAATCTTCGTATGATAATTTTATGTTAAACACGTACTGTCAGTCTGTTATGTTATTTATAAGTATTTATTGTCGTTCTCCTTTTGAATGTTCATACCTGTCTTGAATAATGTTTTATCGAATCATTTGCTCTTGTTATAGTTCGTATAATATTGTTTTCTTAGTACGCAAATTAATACAATATTTATACAGGGACATCACTTTATTTTTACTAGAATTTCTAATATTAACCTTTGGTTTAACGGTTGAGAACCGGAAACACCGTTTGCTACCACCTTACACGACTGGAGTTCGATGATACTGGCGTAAAATACAAACAGTCACTTTACTAGGTATAGGAGGGAAGAAAAGTAGTTAATCCATTTACGTAAACTAGGATATAACGCGATTTTGAGTTTGATAATTTTCACTAAATTTTTGTTTAATCAAAATACAGTACAGTATTAACAGTAAGTGTTTTTACTCACGAACTGAGCTATCCATACGGACGTATTAATTATGCAGTATATATTATACTATCTAAAGCACATTAGCGTACAATTTAGAGAATGAAGTTAAATTGAAAAATATCATCATATGGATATTTAAGCAATTTTTTTTAAATGGTGGCCGTTCATTTCGATACAGGCTACAGTTCTTTTGTGCATATTACTGCACTACGGACTATTGCACCTAATTTAAATTACCAGTTTCGTCCTTCGTACTAGTAACTCATGTTGAAATAATTCTGTACCTACTCTGTAAAAGAGTACCTTACGTACTGTAAATTCAACCTTCACTTCTACCCGGTCCGAAAAGATAAATTTACTCAGAGATGCTATCTGCTCTGTCCAAGTGGTTTTGTCGCAGGATCGTAGAAACAGGGGAAATCACGTGACAGTTTATTACTTAACGAGGCCCTTTTATTTAAGCTATTTTTAACATTTGTATAATATTACGTAGACGTCCAATTCCTAACAGAAATTAATGTTTTCAGAAAAGAGCTAAGACAGCCCAGCCACTAGCCTTTACAGACGAGTGAGCAGAAGCGGGTGGGGGAAACCGGGATACGACGTATGCAAACGGACGACAGTACCTGTGCGAAAATATGATTCAATATTGAAAGCTATTTCGTCACTGGAAAACGTGAACATATTTCTGGAACGTACTATACTCAGTACTGTTTACTATGACCGCAAGATGACTTTGACTGCACACGCGACCTTGGTTCTGTGTGAAGGACGATTGGAAGTTTTGTAGTAGAGGGGGTGGGAGTGAAGTACATTAAAACTCAAGTACAATAAAAATTGAAGTAAAAATAAAATGATGTTCCTATATTAATTTATTTGTTTTGTTTCATTCGTGCTGTTAACTTATTATCTTCTCTTAAGAAATATGCAGGAGCCGCCACTGCTTAAACGTGTCATTTACTTCTGTAAAAAACAAGTTAATTAATCAGACGCGTTGTAGCAGCGGATATAGTCAACTTGTTGCGCTGGCAAGTGGATTAAAAAAATTCAGCCTTTTGCTGAAGTAAACACTAGAAACGATAAACCGACATTCCTCTTGTTCATTCGGCATGGCGATGATATTCTTTATCTAGTAATTGAATTGCTCAATTTCTCTTGAAAATGTGTCATGGGTTAAAAGGCCAAGGAATAGCATTAAAATCATTTCAAACTGTCAGAAATGAAGGGTTCAGAGTCATAGTGAGCCAAGCGCCATATATTAAAAACGCAGAAAACGAGGGTTAAAATTAAGTTATGTACATTAAAACTAAATTATATAGCAATCTTTATAAAACTCTGGTATTGACTTAACTTTAACCCTTGCTTTCTCCGTCTTTTGTATTGTATTGTATTGTATTTATTAACATTACATGGTAATCATACATTGCTTACAGCTAGAATATGGAACAAGTCAAAAAACTTAATACTATTATAAAATCTTAATTTATAGTCACAGCCTAGATGAAATACTTTATATACAGATGAGATTTACAATATAGTCTACTAGTACAACACAAAGTTTTAGTATCAATTTCATGAAGTGTTATTGAATGTCATGAATTGACCTATAGAATAGACGGCGTGAGAAATTAGGTACTTCTTTAATTTGGCCTTAAATAATCTTATGTTTTGAGTTTCAATTTTTATATCGATAGGGAAGCTATTAAAATTTTTACTGCCATATAACGCACTCCTTTTCGACAGCACGATAGACTTGCCGATGGAGTATGAAAGTAATTTTTTGACGTGTATTTATGCTATGAACTGTTGAATTAGTTACAAAGTTTTCACGATTACATACGAGGAAGATTATTAATGAAAATATATACTGACAAGCCATGGTCATTATTTGTAGTTTTTTGAAAATAGTCCTACATGATTCCCTAGATTTGGCATCTACTATTATTCTAATTACTCTTTTTGTAATAGAAATATACTGTTACTATCTGTGGAATTTCCCCAGAATATTATTCCAAAACTCATTACCGAGTGGAAGTATGCAATAGTAGTCTACATTATGCAACGAGCCTATAATGGTAGTAATTAAAACGCGAGTATGTTTGTTTATGAAACGAACGCAAGCGAGTTTCATACGACTTTTTATGCTCGACCATATTTCTGACTTGAAATTATTCATAAGTATTCATGTTATGGCTATGTAAGTGAGGAGGGCAATTGACCTTCTAAATTGTGAGATGTGCGCAGACGCAGAAAGTATTGATTTTTTTCCGAGGAACGAATGTAATTGACCTTGATATACAATCTAGAGAATAACATGAACATTAGTCTTGATATAACCGGGAAATTGATTTAGAATTGAAAAACGAGATGACAAATTGAATTTATTTGAATATTATTTACAATTAACGCTAATTAACCTTCTGCGACAGTATTGGATTTCCAGCCTCCGTGACTTTTCGCTAGTTGTCTTTCGATTGCATATCCGCTTTTATAATGGTACAATGGTGATTTCTCATTGGCTGAAAAACTGAACTATAATGAATAGGTGTACTTTAATGAGGTGCATTAAAGGGCTACTACCAGGTGTATAGTTACTACATTTCGGCATGGTCGAGCATAAAGTATGATATTTTTAAGTTATTGATATTTACTATCTTTTGCATAGATCTAATAGCAAAACAAGCTGAATTTAGTTTGGGGGTAATTTCTTTAATATGATTTTTCCAATTTAACACATCGATTTTTAAGCCAAGAAATTTGGTTGTTGTTGTTTCTAATAGGGATCTATTGTTAATTATTGGGCTATAAATTTGCGACGTTGAATCTGGACAGGATATAAATTGAATTATGTTAGTTTTGTTACAATTAAATACCAATTTATTGACTGAGAACCAGTCACACGTTAATGAATGGCGCTTGGCCCACTATGACTCTGAACCCTTCATATAATCTTTAAGCTACAAGATAAATATTATTTATTTCTGTGTCAGCTCTTCTGAATATGAAATGAGATCTAGCATTTGAATAGTTTCTTTTCATGTAAGAAGACTAATAACAGTCCATTTTACTCGTAGTTTTCAGATAGTAGAAATTTGCTTCGGGCCTCGGAGGCATCTCGAATGGAGGTATCGATTACTGTGCGATCTTGTCATCTCTTGTCGCATGTCTTACAGTCTGAGTTCACGCAAAGTCTCTCTGTTTTCCCTTCTTCCTTTCGTGAGCGAAAAATCGTGTACAGAGTCAGTAAGTAGCTCTTATTCCCTGAGAATACTCTCTTGAAGAAGAGATATACTACTATAGCGTGATTCTCAGAGTTTATAGTTCTTGAATATATTCTTGTAGGTTCCTCACGTTGCTGTCCCCTACATATACTGTGATATTGTCTTGTTAGAAGTTTGTGAGTGCGGTGTTGCCACGTGGATCGTCTGATTGTGAACATGTGCGGTTTCAGAGGTTAGAAATAAACGATGATCGCGTTGTGGTTCGTCGTTTACGGTAGAGGTGAAGTTCGACGTGCAGATTAATGGCGAAGGCGTTCAAGGAAACTGTGAATGGAGTTGTTTTAACAGTGTGCGTGTGCGGTGTTGCCGTCTGGAAGTGATTGTGCCATGGATCACAGGAGCCTCAACTGCATCGGACGGATGTCCAGCCAGCAGCGCAACGCCGGCGACGGCAGCAGCAGTGACAGCAGCAGCGGGAAGCGACGTCCTCACAGCTGGCACAGTTCCACCCAGACGCTGTGTCGCGCCGGTACGTATCTGAGCGGCGCCTCCAAACTGCAGCACATTGATCACATCCTCCACCCCTCAGGAGCAGAAAAGCTCACTGTCGTATCCAGGCTGTGATCGTTATTGACGCCAAAGTCAGTGCAGGGTTTCTGCCAATAATACAGTGTTACTATAAATGATCTTTTCGATTACAAACTTGAATAACTACCGTTAGGAGACACTTAGAAACATGATATTGCTATCAATACTTACTTACTTACTGGCTTTTAAGGAACCACTTTGAGAGAGGAACATAGGTTAAGGGTGTTTGAGAATAAGGTGCTTAGGAAACTATTTGGGGCTAAGAGGGATGAAGTTACAGGAGAATGGAGAAAGTTACACAACACAGAACTGCATGCATTGTATTCTTCACCTGACATAATTAGGAACATTAAATCCAGACGTTTGAGATGGGCAGGGCATGTAGCACATATGGGCGAATCCAGAAATGCTTATAGAGTGTTAGTTGGAAGGCCGGAGGGAAAAAGACCTTTGAGGAGGCCGAGACGTAGATGAGAAGATAATATTAAAATGGATTTGAGGGAGGTGGGATATGGTGATAGAGAGTGGATTAATCTTGCCCAGGATATGCACCAATGGTGGGCTTCTGTCGGGGCGGTAATGAACCTCCGGGTTTCTTAAACCCCAGTAAGTAAGTAGGTAAGATATCCAGGGTTTAGAAAGTACCTGATCCATCTTCTGACAATGCCACTGCCATTAACTCTCTTGAAACTCATTCTCGGAAGTATTATTTAATAACATGCAAAATTATGATAAAGAATCATGCAAGGCATAGCTATACAAACGCTTCACAAGGTGAACTGAAGCCGTCGAGATTTCCTAGCAACGAATCTGTCGATCATGGATTATATGTCCTTCATCAAATCCCAACTTTTCTCCCTCTCAATGGATAGAATTGCTAGATTACAAAGCCTTGTGCTTGACATGATTGTCGAATTTTTCTTTGTTTCAGAGCTTTGAAAGTTTTATATCATTGCCTTAATAAAAGACGAACATTTACTAATATCCATTTTTGGAGACTGAGGTGTTTCCGATAATGAATTTGCAAGAGCAAGAATATCGTCTAACCATACCAAATAAAATAAGGCGTCAAATTTTTCAGCTGATGTAACAATTCATTAGCCTCCACGGCTTCCTTCTTTTTATCGCTGCCAGACAATTTTTAGGCCCAACCCAACACGGTTAAATTGGCTCTTGAAGAAATGAACTCATTTTTGACTTCTTACCCTAATGCTGTAACTTTTGATATGGATCTATGGTTAGTTTAATGTTGAGTATTTTCCATAAAAAACGCAAAAATTCGCTTATTTTTTGGGTGGGGCTGGGTCCACCTGGCCCATCCGCTGGCTACGCCACTGATTTTATTGCATCCAGAAATTTCTCTTTACAACGCATTTTTTTTTTTTGCAACAAAGTCTTTGATATGGTACATTTTATTTTGAGACAGACTTTACCAATGAAACGTGAACACCTGCATCAATGCTCAGTTCAGTTTTTCAACCGTAAGGCCACGTATAGAGAAACTCTGTGCAACCCACCAAGCGCAGAAGTCACATTAATTTAAATAGGCGAGTTTTGAAAAACGATAATAAAACTCTTTTATCGGACATCCAGCATAGATAGGTTGTGATTTTTGACACATACCTTTGTTTTTTTCTAATGCCACTCAAGTTACTGCTTGTTCTTTTAGAATTTTCGATTGCGTGTTAACATCAACCTATCTACAACACTGGATGTCCGACACTACATAGGTGTTGTTATCAGTGCTGTTTTTCTGGCAGAACGCGCTGGAACGGCATTTTTCGTCATGGAACCGAAATATGTATGAATAACTATGTTTTTTAACATATTCTTCTTTGAATTCCACTTGGATTTTGAAAATCTTATTTGGACGAAAAGGAGGTTAAATACGACAAAATTCCCTTGCGGTGAACAGTAATCCCTTTTGATCCTAAAATTAGAGGATAAGTTAAGCTTAATGTTTTTCACACAGTTCAGGGCTAACTTTGAAAATTTTGACACCCCATCTCCCCGTCCGCTATAAAATATTCTACACATAATTCGACCACCTTTTTCTCCAGAAGAAAAGAAGTTGTTATTATTATATTAGCAATTGTTAATAAAATCAAATAAGTGTCACGATATCTTGGGCGTTCAGTAAAGAGTGTCATCAGTCAAAAAAGGTTGGGAACCACTGACTTAGTAGATAAAGCGACACCATGTAGAGATGAAAACCCGGGTTCGAGTCCCGGTGCCGGAGATAATTTTTCTCTGTTCTATCCATCCTTCATCGTATGGTAACGCAGAATTCCTCCACGGAAATATCATACGTACTTCGGTACATAATAACATGATGTGCGTAAGTAGTCACTTAGTGATTCAAGACGGCACTCATCCCGTCGGATCCCGGTCACTTAGTCACTCGTAATGAATGCACGTTTGTACGTATTGTGTTTGACATTGTGCCACTGTCACACATCTGTGACACAGTATATGAGGGTAGGTCACCAAAGGGAAAACTGAGAGATAGAACTTAAACTTAGGAGATTCGATGTGGCATCGGAACTGGAATCGGGTGTGGCTTAGTAGATAAATCGTCTGCACGTAGAGCTGAAAACTCAGGTTCGAGTGCCGGTGTCTGAGAAAATTTTTCTCTGATTTATCCATTCATCATATGGTAACGCAGAATTCCTGCACGGAAATATCATATCGTCGTTGTTCCTGCAATAACTCCTATGTACAAAATATGAAATTTTCCAGTAGGCAGAAAAAACACGTTTATTCTTCTATGGCAGTAGTGCATAGGAGATTTTGAATTCATACATTTTCGAAAGAAAAAAATATAATTACATATAGGAGTTTTTATTATTTGCTGTATCATTATTTAAGTTATTTAATAGAGCAAAAATCTGAAAATCGATAAATATGTCTAGTAGTTATTACTGGAACAAAGACGATATGTACTTCGGTACATCATAATAAAGTTAACTATGTTTACAACATGTTGCATCACTGCTTGGAGTTGACGATGTAATTTGCAACACAAAACAGTTTGATGGATAATGCAGTAATATAACAAATTTAATTAATGTGTGTAAATATTTTTCAATCTCGGAACTAATTCTTTATTACAGCTTACCATAGCTGAAGTACCATCTTTTGTACTCGATAATAATTTACACATAATAATAAATCTAGTTCGTAAGTTTTTACCATTTCAATAAGAGCGTAAACTAACATCTAACACTACGTTACGTAGCCTATATTAGTAAAACCGTAAGCGAAAACTAAGGAGGAGCATCGTTTCAAATCGTATTATGTCCAACTTACAATTTTTTACACGACTGACGAAAAACTGAATTATTCGTAAACCGGAGAAGTTTTCAAAACTCTACCAAATCCATTTGGAAGTACTTGTTTCACAGTTTACAAATATGACGACTTGGAACCATCAGACTTCACAGCATGAAAGATAAATAAACAGAAAGTAACAAATTTTATTTCGTCCACAGTTTGACTTAATACGTTTTGAAACGATGCTTAACACTACGTTACTTAGCCTATATTAGTAAAACTGTAAGCGTAAACTAACACATAACACCACGTTACTTAGCTAAATTAGTAAAACTGTACGGTAAAAAAAAGCAATTATTAATTAAAATTTCGAGTTCTATTCAATGATTAACCGGCCCGAAAACCTTAGATCCGGGGTCCGGATCCGAACCGCCAATTGGTGATCCCTGATATAGACCTTAAAATAAGTGTTTAATTCGTCAGAATCAATGGAATGTTACTTTATTACATCATGTTGTATGAAACTGTTTTATATTATTTATTTTGCATGCAAATTACGTGTAAAATATCTAACTTATAGGTACTTTACTCGCCCAACCTCGTCTTCAGGCAAAAATCTTGGTAATTGCTTTCCCAGGTTGAATTCCGATGCTGAATAACCTTTGAAGTTGAAAGCACCGTCAGATGAAATACTGATTCAACTTCATTATTCTTGCTTTTGAATAATTTGTCGTCGCTACCATCACTTTAAGTTCGATGTTACATTCCTAGTTTATCAGAAAGTATATTTTATCTTCAGAGAATGACTGGAACCTTATATGTTTTGAATTCTCTGTAGAGGGACGGAAGAGAAGAAGTGCCGTAACTTAACGTTAATAAACTCGTACTTTGTGCTTTTGCGCCCTAGTTTCTGCAGACATGGAAGCACATACCAGCGTAAATTGAAAGACTTGAAGGCTTTCTTGAGTTGTTTCATTTCCTGCAGTATCTTGACCTAGTTATAGATACACAGAACTTCTTGATGAGATACAGTCGCAGCAAAAGCAGTTTGCTTATGATCCCATGTTTTCGGTAGTTGTGTTGCTGTAATTTTATGCAGCTATAAACCGAGATATACTGTCATCGATTCCCATAGAGAGAAATGACAATATATTTTTCTCCTTAGGTGTGAACGTATGCGAGTGTGAATGACGAACACATCCGTAGTTTCAGATGTTCCAAAATGTGAAAAAATTTGAAATGCTTACAACATGGAAACTACGAGAGCTACGTTAATAATTTATTTGTAGTTTGATAGAGGATAGATATCGCTTCTTGACAATATGTAAACCGGTTTGACCGGATGCGTGAAGGGCGAGGAGGCGCGGCGAAAATGACCGTCTTTAGCACATCGGCACAGCTGCGCGGTATGAGCCAAGACCGATTGCGTCAGTGTGACTAGAGATACGGAAGGGAGCGGTATCTCGTTTTGTAGCTTAACGACAATATTGTCACTGAGTAAAATACACTTTATCTGTGAGTTAAATTACTAGAGTTACGAACCTCACTTTAAAATTGAAAACATTCTAAGAAAATCGGAGCAAAATACCATCGCGACCGGAATTTTGCATTAGGAGGGATGGCGAGGATAGAAGCATTCAGAAAAAACTACAAGCACTTTCACTCTCTTATTATTACTATTAGTTTTGCTATTTAACTCCATATTTTCCTTGGCAAGCTAAGAGGCACCACCATACAGTTACGAAAGAGATACGGTATGCATGAGTATAACGTTGAAGTTGGTTGGCATATATTTCTAATATCTATTTATCATTCAACAAGCATTTAGACATATTCAAAAATTTTAGATTTTGATTACTATGCATGTTCTTGTACATCAAAATATCAGGATTAGTTTTAATTGTATTATTATGCTTTATATGTTTGTTGAATTTGTACCAACAGCTGTACTCGGTTAAGAAAACACACCGCCACCAATGTTTCCATGGCTGTAATATGGCTTGTGAAAAGTTGGTATGTTCTCTTCACAACAATGTCGACTACGACACCCAAACAAGCCATCAAGAAACAGGCGATTCTCGAACTTCGGTCGTGATATGCACAGTAGTTGAACGTATAATTATTGTCGGATCTATCAGGCCAGTTTTCTCGTTTAGTTGTCTTTATGTACAGTGTAACGTTTACACCAGCAAACAATTCAGAACGCGTTCCGAAAGATACGAACTTCTTTCGACGCATATGCGCCAGTTGTGTACGATGTCAGAAGTAGTTCCATATTTTACGTTGTTGGAATGTTTCTTGAACTGTTCTTTCACGGCCTTCGGAGTTTCTTCTCATATTAAAATTATATTCATCTTCGGAACTTAGTTCATCATAAAATATATTACTGTCACCTTCCAAATCACTCATGATGGACAATTTTTTTATTTTAACCTGCCCAGTCTCGAAGTATTTTAACGACTATTTCGGTTATATGACGTCATTCCATTTTCGACCAATGAAGTGTAATGAAATTTTGAATTCCAACCAATCACAGTCACACTTTGCGATAATTTTTTCAGCTAGATTTATCGCGTGATCGTTCTTTTGTTTAGTCGTTGTCGCCAACTGTTTCCCCGTAAATTGATAATCATGAATACATTAAGATGCAACTACACGGTTAAACTTTTCTTTCAACTTTAAAGCAATGAATGCAAGATTGATATTTAATATTAATTAATATATTTACGTAGTGAAGACGACGTTCAAAACGGCGCACCATGTAGACACAAAATCTTCATGCATCTTAATTGAACGTACCTTTTAAACTTGATTCTTTCAATATTCTTCCCAGATTGCACGCATACGCGATTGGAATATTGAACTGTGTAGATGCAGCTTTAGTTCCGTTACACACTACATCGAGAATGCGTTTGTCGAGCTATAAAAAATGCTTTCGTGTAGCACTGATTGTAAGTAACGGTCGAAATAAGGCACAGCTGATATTGGTCCTGGTCCTGCTATAATTGTAGCCTATAAAATTTGTATTTTGTGAATGAAATTGAACAATTAATAGAAAGTCAGATGTTCAAATTTATGTAACATCATCGCATAACAAATCCAAAGACCTTGCATATTAATAATAAGGTCTTTGATCAAACTGCCTTCCGTATGGCGTAATAAAATTCGTGTTTTAATTAGGCCTATCTATACAGAGATGGCTTCAATGTGTAGCAAAATGTCTCGCTATGAATACATAAGCATTGGTATATAGCTGTCCCCACTGTTACTGTGAAATTAAATAATGATTTCAACAGATAATGAAAATGTATTTATTTTATAATATTAAGAGAAAAGTGCAGTACATGTAATTAACATTGTTAAACCTGTATTTCGCTTTCCGCAATTGGCATTACTGAATAATAACATCGAATTCCTTTATTGCAGTAATCGATTTTCATCTATGGATATTTCAACTTCACAATGTCTGAATAGGTTAAGTATTCTTTAATATACAATTATTAACATTTTGTGATCGAATTTTAGGGGTATATTATTTACATTTCTATTTTATTCACGAAATAGTCCTAATAAATGTCACTCCAGGTCTGAGATTTCCCAGATAAATCTCAGACCTCTCGTGACATTACTACCGATAATTTCAGATTAAGCATCTACACTTACGTCAGCAAATCAGAATTGCCAGTTCCTGCTCTTAATTGAGAATCAATTTCACTCGTTCCGAACGGGTTCTAAATCACATTGGAACACGGAACTGGGAGTTCAGTATGGGTTCGGAATTAGTTCTAGTCTTTTTGGATCGCACATTGAGGTTCTGCTCATGAGCAGATAGTTCAGAATCAATTCTGAACCGTGCTGGAACAACCTACGAGTATTATATCCATGTTGAGTTAAACATTCGATTAAATACTCTACGTAACTTTTCATATAATAAGCGATTTGTCCTTGAGAACCTCGTGACCAACGTCCTATCAGAAGGAGCGAAAGAAACGTAGTAGACATTCTCTACGCTTGAAGCGGTAAGGTTCCACTAATATTATTGTCCATTGGCTGTTGAGTAATTCGCTTCCCATTTGAAACATACAGTAGGAACAGACTTGTGAAAACTGAAGATTATTCCACCGCTGAGGAGTAGCGGTTAGCTGCCTGACCGTGGAACGAGCGGGCCCGGGTCAAATACTGGTTGGGACAAGTTACCTCGTTGAGGTTTTTTTCCGGGGTTTTCCCTCAACCCATTAAGAGCAAATGCTGGATAACTTTCGGCGCTGGACACTAGACTCATTTCGCCGGCATTATCACCTTTATATCATTCAGACGCTAGATAACCACAGCAGTTGATAAAGCGTCGTAAAATAATCACTAAACTAAATATTACACATGAAACATCCTGTATATAGTTTTCTTGTACTTTATATAAAGTTGGCATGTTCAGTTGTAGATAACCTGAATATTTGCAAGAACAAAACATTACACCGGGGTCGTGTTTGTTATTTGCAAGCTAGGTTAGGTTTCAGGCAGTATTTTTAGTACCTCATCGATCGCTTCTTCACAAGAGCAATTATTTTGCCTTTTCATTGCAGCAGCGTAGTCGTTTTATATAGGCTAACACTTTCGTAGAGTCAGCTGATAGTGAATATCCAATTTTCTCCCTTCCCTTTGGAGTTTGCGTGAGAAGAAAAGGATGCAGACTTTAATTCTCTTGATTGGATTTTCACACCTTCGCAGCTAAGTACTGCTTTCCTGAAACGCAACGTGGATTCTTGGTATTAGAGTATGAGTATGTTGAGTCTGATGCCTTTAAACCTCCAAAAAGACATTTAATTTCCTTTGTTTCTCATTTAAGCTTCAATATTCCTGTCAACTGTGCAATTCTTATTGTTGTTAAAATGCTGATTTTGAAGTAATTATATATAAGGCTGAGATTCACAAAATTGGACAAACTGAGATACGTTTCACAGATATTTGAAATTATGTATTTATTTAGTTTATTTTTTTGTGTACATTATTGTTAATATGTAGATCAGTGTTACATAACTGACCACGATCATTTAAAAGATAACTTTTTAATTTTATTCTACAATTTATATAATAATATTCACAAAAATGTCAGTTCCGTGACGTCTCAGAACTGACAGTCACAGAACTACCAAATTGAATAAAAAGATTTTTAATGATCCCAAAAATGAATATATATTCACAGAGTCTCTATTGTTGTAAATATGATTGTTTACATCTTCTGGTATATTTTTCCAATGGTTAAGTATATATTTTTTCTGGCTTTTCTGGTGTTTTAATTATATACTGCAAAAGATATTCTCCCATGGCCTGCAAGAAGACCGGACATGAACGAAATTGAAAATCTGTGATCTATACTGAAGAAGAAAGTGAACAAAAAGAGGCTTACAACAAAACATGGACTCATTTAAGCACTGTCTGATATCTGGCTAAATGATGCTGATATTGAAAGAAAGTGTCAAACTTTGGTTTCCAGCATCCCTGACAAAATCAACGTGTTAATAAAGAATAAGGAAATGTTCACAAAATATTAGTAACCTCCAGACTCAATTTTCTGTTCATTATTTCTGTGCAAAATACATTTTTATGCAATATTTCTGCTGAAAAAATAAAGCTTTGTTGCACATATAATTAATTTAGTCTAATAATTTGTCCACGTCTGTATATATGTGACAAAAATGCAAAAAAAAAAAGAAATGCAAACAAAAAATTTAACTTAGTAGTTACATATTTTTTGTTACAAACATAAAATGAACTGGAATATCAGAGGATACCGTTTTAAAGTTAGAAGAAAATTATATTTTCTCAACATTCGGTCCCTACTAATGACTAAGTGACACAGTGCGAAGCATTTGAAGCCTACCTTAGCCTCAATCAAATGTCTTTAGTCATAAATTAGCAGTAAGCTCTCTTCTTGAAAAGTAGGCCTACTCCTAGTAGACTGGGCTTATAAGCGAAAGGGACTCTGGTTCAAATCCTGGTCGATTCACTCTGAATTGTGTTGTGCAAGCCCGTGCTCGAGGTAACACGAGTTTCCTCCTGCTACTCCGGTTCACCTGTGACACCCCATCATCATTCGTTACTAAAGTACAGTACGATTATTTAGTCCTGACAGTCGCCGGCAATGTGCGCCTGGGTCAGGCAAGTCCATTTAGTTACGCCAAGGGGTGTTCAGGTTAGTCTGTCGCCTGCAGTCAGAGCGATCGGATGTCACGCATGCGGTATAGCGTTGTGAATCCAGTACAGTTAAGCTGTACTGCATTCCTTTACCGACCGCTGTCCCTTATCTCTACTCCGGAACTCTCCCCACTACTCCTATTACTTCCCCTCTTTCGCGTCGCTGAGCTGTCAGGAGTAAATAATCGGTCATGTAGATCCAACACCTATGGTGCTCTTTGGATATTCTCTGACGAACTAAGTGGTCTACGCGCCTCACAGTTAGCGACATCTATGAGTCGCGGTTCTAGTCGGGGCGAATAACGGCAAATAACCGGCTTTTAACTAGAATTCTAAAATCATATATAATTACTAATTCTGGAGATACACTCTAATATTTTATTTCAGTTATGTCGGTTCAGATATGTGTATAAGATTACTGTTGTATTATACACAAAAAACGGCCAGCCTGGATTCATATATGGAGTTTTCTTGCAGCTACTTCCCGGTGGAGCTGTTCGAAAAGGAACAGTCATTTCCTGCCAGCAGATCGCTTTGATGTCTCAAAAGAGCGTGTAAAACGCAAAAAATTTCGTGCTCTTCACATGTCCATCTTACTCGAAAGAAAAATACAAGCACAGAGTTAATCTTTCAGTTCTTTGCTTGGGCAGGGATTAATTTTTCTGGCACACGAAGTGTTCTTGTGTATCAGTACTTCTCCCGTCGCTTGTTACTACTTTGCATTCGTCACGTTTTTCAATTGTTTTTCTGATCAAAGGACTCTTTTTATGCGGAGTATAATGACAATATCATCAAGGACACAGATATTTTAGTAGATTCAGCACATATACATTTTTATTTCAGTCTAATTAAATATACTTACACACGATGTTATTGCTTTATGAATATAAATAAAAGTGACGTCTATATGGGAATTGAGGTTATCGAATTAGGATAAATAAATAAAATTTATTGTAACATTTAATTGTATCTACTGAATGTAATGAAATAAGCTATGGATAACAGTCCATCCATTAATGATGATAATAATAATAATAATAATAATAATAATAATAATAATAACCACTGCGTAGCCCAGTCGGCTAAGGCGCTTGTCTGCCGATCCGGGGTTGCGGTCGGGTGCGGGTTCGATTCCCGCTTGGGCTGATTACCTGGTTGTGTTTTTTCCGAGGTTTTCCCCAACCGTAAGACAAATGTCAGGTAATCTATGGCGAGTCTTCGGCCTCATCTCGCCAAATATCATTTCGCTATCGCCAATTCCATCGACGCTAAATAACCTCGTAGTTGATACAGCGTCGTTAAATAACCAAGTAAACAGGCAATGATAATAATAATAATAATAATAATAATAATAATAATAATAACATTGTTATTTATCCATGTCTATATAAATAATACCAACCTTATATTAACTTTCTACAGTTACGCATTTGTTGTGCATATGTCTATTTAGCGTCCATATTAAGACACAATTGATGAAGATGATTTTTTTGTATTGAAAAGCCCCCTCTCCGTTGATTATAATAAACTCTCGCAAGTAGATAATGTACTCGTATATGCGGGCTACCCTTTTGTATACGAAGAAGAGTCGTTGACATTGACATCTTATCGTACATCACATAAGCAATTTTCATGGCAGTCAAATTATAATTTCCATTCCACGAAATGCTTTAGTTTTTCTATTATTGCATATCGTATATAAACGTCAAAATATATTTGAGAAATTGTCGTTCATAACTGAAAATCGTTTTGTCTTACTTATACATTATAGTAGTTTTACTCTTTGGATACGAGTTATACAGAGTGGAAGATAACCTTTTACAATCCTTCACACACGTAACAGATCATATCATTTAGGAACGTTTTGTCAAATAATATTTTTTCATACGTCCAATAGCTTTTGTAATATTTTCAGAAAACGAATGTTGAAATGTTGCAACGTTGTAGACAGTAGTAGTGTTTACTCCGCGAGATCATTGCATCCCAGCATAGCCTAGTGAAGCCGCTCCATTCATCTACTTGACAGGGGGTATGAGAGGATGTACACACATACCGTTTTGTGAACAAAAACATCTGTTGAGTATGCAGTCAAATCAAAATTTATGTGATCGTAATATGTTAATTACAAGATCTACGTTATTCGTTATCTGTGATGAAACGTTCGTTATTGTATCATTTCAGCACTAAATTTAGTACGAATAAACACGTAGTTTCCGTTTCATTTTAAGACAGTTTTATCAATAATACAGTAGAATGTATGTCCAGATATTCACGATTAGAAAACTGTGGCAACTCGTTGTGTTTTAACTGCTTCAAACTGCACGTAACCTGCAACTAATGAAGTGAATGTAAGCGTATCTTCCGCTCCGTACACCTAGCTCGGTCACATGGTTTACGCAGTCAGAAACAGTGTTGCCAACGTATCACTGCCCTGTTGCTATGCAATGTGTACACGATCATTCACCCGATTTATTCCAAATCTGTGTTATTTTCCATGCAAATACTACTGTAACATGGCCATACATAGCTTACTCTATCATCCCGTAAGATATAAAAATCCAATTTTGAGCAGTTTCATGAAACATTTAATCGTAATTTCAAGTTACAAAAGACCGTTTTTTTTTTTTTTTTTTCGAAAACCGCCCTTCTGGGAACAAAATATTATTAGACTTTCTTGTTTGTCATAATTCGAGATATTATATCCCAGAAGGACTGTAAAAGATTACCTTCCACCCTGTATAAGGATGGCCACGAGCCTATAAAGTTTGCCATGATTATAGGCTATTGCAAGAGAGTAATGTTTTCAATTTACACGACTTCTGAAATTGAATAAAACACAAAATACAGAAATGAATAAAATGCAACACTCTTTAGCGGAATTGAAATAGAAATTATGATATTAACTATTGAGGAATATTACATTAATCGATTTTGTACCAGTTAATAATAAACTCCCTAGTACCATTTCATTAGTAACTTCACTGTTGACTCTGACGTATATAAAATTGACAAACATTCATCAAATTAATGTGATATACTAGGGCATTCGAAAAGTAATGACAACATAGTTACTGTTTCTCACTAAATTTATTTAAGTTGTTTTTGGCATAACATACTTCAAATATAGACCCCTGTCATGTTCACAGTATGCTGAGAAATCCGAAGAAGACAGCGGACTCATATGCAGCATCATTTTTTAATCTGTTTTTCACTGATCGATCTAAAGCTACAGTAGAACGTCTCGTTTAGGCACAGTGAAAACGTAAACAAAGTGCAGGTAACGTGTGGGGAAGGACGAGTCGAACGATAGACACGAGGGATGCAAAAGGTTGAGGACCATTTTTGTAAAACTTGCTAACTGAAAAAAACTAAATTTTACAGGAGAGACAAAACACTATAATAAGCAAGTTTTGCTGTAGCCTATGTCTTATAGCAGAAAGCAAGATTTGAAAAAACGATCACACTTTGACACACTACAATGAAGAGAAATAACCCAATATTACTAAGACGCTTTGAACATCATGTAGAGGCCTGCCTTATGTTAACGAATCCATCAAAATCTCAATTTTGCAAATTTTCCAGTTAGCAAGTTTTGCAAAAACAGTCCTCATTACATCATTTATGGCAGAGCATTAATTGAAATTACATGTTCCAAAAACACACAAAACAAAAGAACACAAATTGCATAACGTTATGATATACACATTTTAACGTTGAAATACTGTAATTCAATATAACAAATCAAATTTTGCTACTTAGTCTATATGATGTTGCTTTCAAGCAGCATTTTTTATGTCATGAATTTCATTCTCTGTATGACTGACATAATATCACCGTCTTCTGTGGCCGAATTAACAAAACTACAGTATATTGATCTAAAGTGACAACACTATTTCCTAAATGTAATTATCCCTTCTCAATGTTCAATTTATTCGGGCACTGTACCTGATCACTTCAGACCAAAATACACCCGAGCTCATAAGATAATGCTCTCTTGTACACGAAAAGGACACAGAAGACTAGGTAATCTTAAAGGATTGTCGGATGGTGCCGAAACATATTTACAAAGGCCTAATTCGTGTAGGATGATGATGATGATGGTGGTGATAATGATGATGATAACTTAATAATTTTTATGGTCGACCATGCCGAAATGTACTAATTATACATCTGGTAGCAGTCCTTTAATGCATGTCATTAAAGTACACCTACTCATTAAAGTACAGGTCTTCAGCCAATGATAACTCAGCTTACATGTGTTCAGCCAATGATAAGTCAGCTTTGTACCGTTATAAAACCGCAAGTATCGATTATTCTCGGATATGCAATCGAAAGAGAATTAGCGAAAAGTCACGGAGGCTGGAAATCCAATACTGTCGCAGAAGGTTATGTTCTGTTACTATAATAATTAGCGTTAATTGTAAATAATATTCAAATAAATTCAATTTGTCATCTCGTTTTTCAATGTTGAATTCAATAATCAAGGTTATAATATTATAATATTATCAAGTTTAACGGGACTACGTCAAGGTCAATGACATTATTCTTCCTCGGAAAAAAATCAATACTTTCGCGTCTGCGCACATCTCACAATTCACGACCTAGAACAAGGTCACTTCCGATCTTGTCAGTTACAAATAAAATGTATACATCTGAATACCGGTAATTTTAAGTTAGAAATGTGGTCGAGCATAAAAAGTCGTATGAAACTCGCCTATAATGGTAATTAAGAAGCTCGTATGAAATATTCATACTCGATTCTTAATTACTATCATTATAGGCTCGTTGCATAATGTACTATTATACGTCCATCTTGAATAGCAGATGTTATTCAGAGTCGGAATGAAAAGTAGAAAGGGAATCAAAATGTTCGGTGAAAAATATAGTTCAGAGCAACTTTATTTTAAAGAATTTGTGAGGATCACACCCTATCTTCTTTATGAGGAGAGTCAGCAGACTGAGGAATTAATGAGTTCTCCCTCATTTGACATTCACGTCAAAATATTAAAAAACAAACTTGTTCCACCCCATAAATATACTCAGGAGGCAGGGAGACGCAAGACACGTCTCTTACTTTTACTTTCTACTTAACTTCACTAAGCTCATAAATATTCATCAATTGCAGTCTTCACGTGCGACCTGCAGTCCGTCACATTTCCTCCTTTAACTAACAGTACTTTGCTACTCGCTGAAATGAGCTTCATGACTGATTAACCCACTTAATTTTAACCATGATGTACACAACATGACCACTTCCACCCGATAATATTGTTTAGTCAATTTACTGTCCGAAGACAAATTTGGACCTAGAACTTCGTAAGTGACAAAGGCATCACTCATGAGACAACTAAGCCAGGAGATAATGACCCTCCGTTGGCTACATCGCTGAATATGAGGATTTTTATCATGTAGAAAAATCGTGTAAAAAGTGAAAAAATATTATACTTTTTATCAAGTTTTCCAATTCACTGCGGGCTAAAGCAGGGAGATGCACTATCACCTTTACTTTTTAACTTTGCTCTAGAATATGCCATTAGGAAAGTTCAGGATAACACAGAGGGTTTGGAATTGAACGGGTTACATCAGCTGCTTCTCTATGCGGACGACGTGAATATGTTAGGAGAAAATCCACAAACGATTAGGGAAAACGCGGAAATTCTAGTTGAAGCAATTAAAGCGATAGGGTTGGAAGTAAATCCCGAAAAGACTAAGTATATGATTATGTCTCGTGATCAGAATATTGTACGAAATGGAACTATAAAAATTGGAGATTTATCCTTCGAAGAGGTGGAAAAATTCAAAAATCTTGGAGCAACAGTAACAAATGTAAATGACACTCGGGAGAAAATTAAATGCAGAATAAATATGGGAAATGCGTGTTATTATTCGGTTGAGAAGCTTTTGTCATCTAGTCTTCTGTCAAAATGTCTGAAAGTTAGAATTTATAAAACAGTTATGTTACCGGTTGTTCTGTATGGTTGTGAAACTTGGACTCTCACTTTGAGAGAGGAACAGAGATTAAGGGTGTTTGAGAATAAGGTTCTTAGAAAAATATTTGGAGCTAAGAGTGATGAAGTTACAGGAGAATGGAGAAAGTTACACAACACAGAACTGCACGCATTGTATACTTCACCTGACATAATTAGAAACATAAAACCCAGACGTTTGAGATGGGCAGGACATGTAGCACGTATGGGCGAATCCAGAAATGCATATAGAGTGTTAGTTGGAAGGCCGGAAGGAAAGAAACCTTTGGGGAGGCCGATACGTAGATGGGAAGATAATATTAAAATGGATTTGAGGGAGGTGGGATATGATGGTAGGGACTGGATTAATCTTGCTCAGTATAGAGACCAATGGCGGGCTTATGTGAGGGCGGCAATGAACCTCCGGGTTCCTTAAAAGTCAGTAAGTAAGAAAAATCGTGTAAAAAATTGGTAAAATATGAGAATTTTAATTAAGTATGATGATTTTAGTAAAACTTTAATCGAAATGAGTTCTGCACATCGTGAATTTGGAATATCCTTGTTCCCATGCCGCTAGCAGGCATGATTTAGATCATGGATGTCTAAACGCCTATAGAACCAAAAGATACTGCACGTCAAGCATGCTCTGCTAAGGTCAATAACTTCCATATAAAATATTGTGACAGCGACGTGAGATTCGAACTCACGACCAGCGTCCCGCAAGAGAGCAGATCGCGCGGGCTTCACGGAGCACTGATGGACGGCGCGGCGGAGAGAGGGGAAAGGGCGTACGCGGCGAGAGAGTGGAGAGAGAGTGCGCGCGCATCTGGTGCTGGTAGAGAGGAGAGGGCTCTGGATTTTTCTGGAGTGCCATCTCTAGAGACGCGTGGAACTTTCGAGGCTACGTCGCTGTGGTTATAAATTGCGGACGCGAAGGAACGACAGCAGTTTTCAGTTATTCAGTCAGTGAGTAAGCCAGAGCAAGCAAGCCAGACTTGTGTGCCGGAGTTCGACTCGAGTGTGCGTCCGCATCTGCGTCAGCATCCGAAGGCCTGAGTTCGAGTGCAGTGAACTGTCTCTGAAGGTCTGTGGTTCGAGATACTGTGAACTCTAGTGACTGAGCTAGAAGAACTGTGAACTGAGAACTGATAGTTCTGATTTGTAAATAGTGCTTTGTAAATATTAGTTAAGATTAACAGTTCATTGTTGTTCGTACTAGTCCAAGTAAATTGTCATTGTCATCAGTGGAGTGCTATAACGAATACTGTGTTGAGTGAAAATCCAATTGTTGACGAGAGCGTTTAAGGCGAATTGTAGAAAGGAATTATTGTTGGAAGAATAAAATCCTATTGTTGAGTTGAAAAAAAAGTCACATTGGTGTCAGAATCGGGACATTATCGACAATGACAATTTACTTGGACTAGTACGAACAACATTGAACTGTTAATCTTAACTAATATTTACAAAGCACTATTTACAAATCAGAACTATTAGTTCTCAGTTCACAGTTCTTCTATCTCAGTCACTCGAGTTCACAGTATCTCGAACCACAGACCTTCAGAGACAGTTCACTGCACTCGAACTCAGGTCCCTCCAACTGCGGTCCACTGCACTCGAACTCAGGCCTTCGGATGCTGACGCAGATGCGGACGCACACTCGAGTCGAACTCCGGCACACAAGTCTGGCTTGCTTGCTCTGGCTTACTCACTGACTGAATAACTGAAAACTGCTGTCGTTCCTTCGCGTCCGTAATTTATAACCACAGCGACGTAGCCTCGAAAGTTCCACGCGTCTCTAGAGATGGCACTCCAGAAAAATCCAGAGCCCTCTCCTCTCTACCAGCACCAGATGCGCGCGCACTCTCTCTCCACTCTTTCGCCGCGTAGGCCCTTTCCCCTCTCTCCGCCGCGCCGTCCATCAGTGCTCCGTGAAGCCCGCGCGATCTGCCCTCTTGCGGGACGCTGGTCGTGAGTTCGAATCTCACTTCGCTGTCACATAATATTTACAAAGCACTATTTACAAATCAGAACTATCAGTTCTCAGTTCACAGTTTTTCTATCTCAGTCACTCGAGTTCACAGTATCTCGAACCACAGACCTTCAGAGACAGTTCACTGCACTTATGTCACTTTTCACCTCACTGATGTGTTTGTTCATTTCTGCGCGCACTCTCGCTCCACTCTCTCGCCGCGTAGGCCCTTTCCCCTCTCTCCGCCGCGCCGTCCATCAGTGCTCCGTGAAGCCCGCGCGATCTGCTCTCTTGCGGGACGCTGGTCGTGAGTTCGAATCTCACGTCGCTGTCACAATATGAAAAAAGATCTTAAAGAATATGCGCTGCGGGTTGCTTACGCCAGGGGTTACCTCGTACGAGTTGCAATTGGACATCTATGATTCAGAACAGCCGTGGCGAAAATGTCATCGTGCGCCGAGCCACTGTGTAACCTGCAACGTGCATAGCACCAATGGAGGGAGGCGTACACCCGAAGGGGAAGTGAAGCAACTGTCTGACTTATTAACGGATTGCATTTTCTTATGTTCGTACTAGTATTTTATACAGTATAAGGTTACAAACTATGTTTAGTACGTGTAACGAAGAAAGAAATGAACAATGAAACATAGGACACATTATCACAACCTAAAATTAATTGTCATCAGAATGTCTCTGCGACAAAGTTTCAAAATCAGGAATGATGTCACTTACTGCCAGTCGTAGTTGATCACGAAGGTATTTGTCTGTCAGTCGTGATCTAAATTTGGTTTTTACTATTTTCATTGTTGAAAATAATTGTTCACAAACGTAAGTTGTAGCGAACATGGCTTCAACAGAGCAAGCGAAAGAACGAAGCTTCGGATATTTATTTTTTGGCAAAGATTTGAAAAGTTCAACATTTGTCAAGTCCTTACATCTAGCTTTCATTTAACATCACATTGTAAATCTGGGAGTTTAAATTGAAGATCTAACCGCATTATTCGTACATCCGCTGAAAAAGGATCGAGGTACAGAGACAATAATAATAATATTAATAATAATAGTAATAATAATAATAATAATAATGATAATAATAATTCATCTTTTAATGTTTCATGAGTAACATGTAGTATAATGCTGTTTTATGTTATGCAACCGTTTCCTCATAAAATTTGTGAACAAATCATACATTTAATATTCTCATCATATCGGCAGCAAAAAAATGCGTCCTCCATCCTCCTTGAAACTTTCGTTTTTATAGAGGTACATGGTTTCGAGAGAGACATTGGACGATACGCCACTCGCAGGTCAGAGACAAATAAGCAAATGGAACGGAGTTTGATTCCAGTGAGTGAGAGGGTGGGGGTTGGGGAAGGCAGGAAGTAAGAGGAATGCACAGCTATCATTGCGAGCCACAATGTGCTCGTGAGTCACATTTTCGCCACGGCTGATTTAGAATATGAAATTTAATAATTTTCCTGTCACTAGAGCACCATTGGTCTCGACATCTATTGACGTTGAGAAAGTGTAAATTTATCTTTGTTACAATGAATTACGGCATGTATCCATTATCATGTATTTCCCCTTGTCTTGAGCTTTGATGTTGCATCATATTGGCCACATGAATAGAGAGCAATTTGAAAGTGTATAATATTCACGTCGCTCGTTAAAGTGGGGCTGAATCAGGCCTAAAGACTCTAATCCTTGAAGTTCCTTGATAATTATTTCTCCATATGATGTATGTTAGGCGTCCTAATGGTGTTGGGGTTTCTTGTACATATCTGGGATTTCTCTTCACTTTAATAATAATAAAGTCTAGATGAGATTTGTGTGAATATAAGGAATCCCATCTCATGCTTGGGTATGTCAGTTGAGAGAATCTTTGTTGGTACTTCTCTATTATACTCTAGTCTGCTGGCAATCCCAAGTCTCTAGTCAACTACGCTGCCAGAATGCATTTCAAGTCTGTGAAGATGGAAACAGAGAAATACATACGTTCCCAGGTGGCCAATTCTCTTTATACAGAACACTACAAGGAAAGACCAACAAGAACAAAACGTTGTAACGTCAGATGCAGAGTTTTTAGGTCAACATACATTCTCGATTTCAGACCGACTTCATCATGTGACAGCGACTCATTCCTACCAGATTTGTTTCTGTTTATTTTCCTGTGTCTTAGTCGGAAGAAGTTATTCAGGTCTGAGACATCAAATGACGGTTATCATTCGACATCATAATGAAATTATCTTGACTAGACTAGACGGCATTTCGGAAGGCGGTTAGCTTCTATATGCGCCGTAGCATTTCTGGTATGTGACGTCACAAGCTTGTACATTAGAACCAATCAGAATCAATCTATAACAAGCACTTGCCGAGTTCGTTTGTTCACGTGCGAGTGTTTCAGTACATTGAGTAAGTAAAACTAACATTTACTGTGTGTAGTCCACACCTGTGGAGTAACGGTCAGCGCGTCTGGCCGCGAAACCAGGTGGCCCGGGTTCGAATCCCGGTCGGAGCAAGTTACCTGGTTGAGGTTTTTTCCGGGGTTTTCCCTCAATGCAATACAAGCAAATGCTGGGTAACTTTCGGTGCTGGACACCGGACTCATTTTCACCGGCATTATCACCTTCATTTCATTCAGACGCTAAATAACCTAGATGTTGATACAGCGTCGTAAAATAACCCAATATAATAATAATAATAATAATAATAATAATAATTTACTGTGTGTATGTAAGGTAAATAAACGGAAGAAGAGACTGTAAAAAGACAAGTATTACATAAGCAGGCGCGGAAAATAGTGTTTAAGGTGTATAATTATTTTAAATTATTTTAATTATTTTTAAATTTAAATTCTTTCCTGCGCTATTTGTATTGCACGTGCTCGTGAAGTACGATGTGGCAATGTTGTACGCTGCCTTGCTCTCTCTATCTGTCTCTCTTGACGCAAACGCTAGCAGACAACCGCCTTCCGAATTGCCGTCGACTCTAGTGACAACTGCTACGATCACCACTTCAAATCCGGCTAAAATATTAGGCAACTATGCTCTGCTACTGTTAAGCAATGTTTTGTGGTTTTCTGTCACATCTCTTTCCCTCTTATACTGTAGGTTATAGTAGTTACATTACGTCCATTTTCGCTTTTTAACGTAAAGCTACGTCTTTCTCCTCACTACATGCGGGTGAAGGGTTACTTGGGAATTCACTGTACATAAAAAGGCAACGCTGCTCCTTTGTTTTCCTTCCATCCCCACTGGTCTCCTTATATTACACTTGTTCTTCTTACATTCATCCTATTGCCCTTGCATTTTCCTGTTATCATTGTATTTCCTCTCTTCTCTTTATATTCCTCTTGTTCTACTTTTCTTCCCCTTGATCTCCTTGTTTCCGCTTTGTTCTTTTTGTATTTCTCTTTTTTTCCTCATACTCCCCTTGTTCTCCTTGTCTCTCCCTTGTTCTCATTGTATTCTCCTTTTCTCCTTTATATTGCCCTTGTTCTCTTTTCATTCTCTCTTATCTTTTGTATTCCCCTTGTTCTATCAGTTTCTGCTTTTCTCCTTGTAATCCCCTTGTTTTCCATGCATTCCCTTGTTCCCATCGTCTTTCACTTGTTCTCCTTATATTCCACATATTCTCTTTATTTTCCAATTGTTCTTCTTTTATTCCCCTTATTTTCTTTGTATTCTCAATTCTCCTTGCATTCCCATTGTTCTCCTACATTTATTTTTTTTGTATTCCCTATATCCTCCTTGTAATCCCCTTGTCTACTTGTATTTTTAATGATGTCAGGTCTGGTGACCATTGAGGCCACAACTAATTTAACGACTTACAATTACAATTTTGTAAGTAGTGTGACACTGTATACATTACAAAACATGCTTGTTTTAATACCATATGTCACACAAAAATGTTGTCCATATAATTTTTCTTCATTCTGTATACGCTGCGAAACAACTACTTCATGGCACAGCTTCCAGGAAATAATATATGTGCAGGCATTTGTCCTTGTTTATTACTGTGCAGTCTTCTTAGAATTAAGTCTCCATTGGGAACTTCCTGTTAGGCTTTTACATCTTATGAATGAAACATTATTTTAGCTGTAGCCATATAGAGAGGAGCTATAAAATATGTTTGAAAGAACAACCTGCCTCTGTCGTCTGTAAATGAGAAATGCGTTTCATAATGTACATATCTTAGTAAACGGCAACACGGTCTAATTTCGAACGTACTTATTAGATCAGCATCTACCCAAAATACTATTTTTCTTTGTGGTTATAAAAGCTTCTTACTACAGATCTACTTTCTGTAGGATTTGAGTATGTAATCCTTCTGTTCGTTTTGCCCTGTATTATTTCAGGCACTATCCTCATTCCATGTTGCCACATGACCAAAAACTTTCGACACTTGTGAATGCTTAATTTTGGTTTAACAGCATGACGACAGACAATTGTGAAGGTTCCCGAATAATATTAGAAAAATGTAATTATTGCAGATTGGATTAGCCTTCAGCATTTCAGCGTATAACCCTGTTGTGCTTATCTCTTTCACATAATATATATCTAACCTTGTTAATCCAGTCGCCCTCCTTTCAGCGAATATTAATAATCATGCGTAAGTCTTCAGAACCTTCTCGATGAAACTGGGAGTCTGTTGTGTAGGTACGTTTTTCTCAATTTGGCAACAGAGAAGCAACTGGATTAAATGCTCGGAATACCTTTTGTGCTGTATTGTGTATCTTATTGTAATTTTTTTGTAGTATTGTTGTCCACCGTGGTTGGACGAAAAGCTAACAACCCAACACCGTAAAAAAACAGTTTGTTACGATACCACAACATAAAAGTTATATTACCGGTTGTTCTGTGTGGTTGTGAAACTTGAATTCCCATTTTGAGAGAGGAACAGAGGTTAAGAGTTTTCGAGAATAAGGTGCTTAGGAAAATATTTGGAGCTAAGAGGGATGAAATTACAGGAGAATGGAGAAAGTTACACAGTGCAGAACTGCACGCATTCTATTCTTCACCTAACATAATTAAGAACATTAAATTCAGCCGTTTGAGATGGACAGGGCATGTAGCACAAATGGGTTAATCTAGAAATGCATATAGAGTAGTGCTGTCGATCGATCAAAATATTTAATCAATTAACTATTTGAGTTTCAATCGAGTGGAAAAAATGTTTTATTATACAGAAATGTAATAGCCTACACAATTATTGTTAAATTTAACTTTGTGTTCGGTGATAAGCATAAGTATTAAATGTTGTATATTTGTATATATTGTATCGTTATATTACAAAACAACTATTTTAATTACTTACTAACATATTTATTATGAGGCTTATAATTTATTGTGTCAATTTCTCCGGGAATTTTTGAAACAAACATAAAAAACAAAAAGTGTGAAAACTCGCCTAGTTAATAGTGCTTCATCCATGATTTTAAACATGTGAGTGCATCCAGATGCTCCGAATTAAGCGCCGTTCTACATTTAGTAACAATGTTTCCTGCATCATTAAACACGAAAATACTTTTTTTCTCTCAAACAGTTCTCCACGATCGTTCAATTTAAATCCAAATACTTCACCGAGTTTTATCTCTCAAATTCTCATATGACATAATGGAGTTTACACTTTTCACAGACTACAGAAAACTGATTTTTTTTCTTTATCAAACTAAACACACAACCTTCATATACAAACTCAGTACAGAAACTGCAACTGCAAAAGTACAGCTGTCGAAACAGAATACTGGCCCCTATTGTAATCGAATTACCAGAATTTAGAAAGAGAAGAAGATTGTTGCGCTCTCACTTGCACACAGTGTAGACATGGCTATTTTATAAGGGGTGAGGGGGACGAATCTCAGAAAAAAATATATTTCATATGCTAGGAAGATGAGCTGACAACAAGGTGGAAGTCTTCTTGGAAAACCATAAAACTTAATAATGGTTTCGCATTGTGTTTCAACTTTCAATAGAAATACACTAGGTCACTGTTCTCATATCTCCAACTCTTAAGGCTGGTATTCATATTCGACACTTTATATCACCACTTTGCAAAGTGACACTTTTGACGAAAGTGGCTCTTTCATATTAGTGGTATTCATAGACGATTGAAGAAGTGCACTTCACAAAGTGTCACTTTACGCCAGCAAAGTGTAGAGTTACAATTTGGTTGGTAATAGAAGTCCCACAATGCCTTTCAAAATAAGTGAACAAACAATAACAAATTAATGATGTATAACCTACAAATTACAATGCTTGTGATTTGAATTGGGAGTCTACTGATTGCGCGAGGAAGAAAATATATATTTAAAGTTGTTTTATTTCAGTTTCTAGTTTTTGTTGCCGACAGTTTAGATTATTTCAGTCAGTTCAGATATATAACATTTTATTAAATGGTTAGTGATACTGCTGGTGAAATTAGGTCAGGTTTTGTACAGTACATAACTGATCCATTAATTTATATAGTTAGATTAGGTTCTGTACATATCTTTTTCATTGATTTATGTCGCTAAGTTAGATTTTGTATGTATCCGTTCCACTGATTTATACAGTTCGGTTAGATTTTGTAGTCTACATATCTTCTAGGTTAAGTTGGACTGAGTAGGTTAAGTTTTGTGTGTGTATATATATATATATATATATATATATATATATATATATATATATAATCATTAAATTTATATCGTTAGGTTAGGTTTTATATGTATCTGCTTCATTGATATATCGTGTTATTTCCGTTATTTTCATTTTTGTCTTTTTCGTGAATAGAAGTAAAAAAAGAATGAGATAAACACATTACTACTGCTATTATTATTATTATTATTATTATTATTATTATTATTATTACTATTTTCTCTCTCTCGTTTCCATTATTGCCTGTTCTTCAGGAATATTTTGAATGCCAAATGTTTCTACAATGCAAAACAAAATCGGCCTAATAGTATGAGATCTCTTTTCATGGTGAGGTTATGACTGCTCATGAACTAGAGACAGTAGATGTATTGCTTACCGCGTGAAAATATATATTACCGGTATCAAAACAGTAATGATTATATCAACATCAAGATAAATCTTATCTCAAAATACAGGTAGTCAACAAAAATCAAAATCATTTTAAACCCAATATAATTATGGAATCTGCTTAGAAGGCAGGCACGTGGGGTCTCTCAATGCTAATTTAAGATTGTTATGCCTACATCAGATTGAAGTTAGTTTAATATTATTTAAGTTAACAAATTCGTTTCAGTAATAAAAATAGGTTACATAGGCATATCTACCTACATATCACTTCATCGAATTGAGGTTATAAATATACGAATGTTACTACAGAAATACCTGAACTATAATATTATATATATTAATGTATGGTACATATCTGTAGCATAGAATTTTAATGCAGTCAATAACTGTATTATTGGAGACACCGGCAAACGTTTTTGCCAACCAGTCATCGAAAATATAAGCAATCTCAATAAGTTTCTTTATCAAATCGGAACAGTTTTTTTTTAAATTCTATATCATTATAAAATTCCACGGGATAGTCTTTAGGCCTATCTCTAATTTGTACATTGTCCACTAATTGTGGCATCTCTTCCGCACGTTCCAATAATTCAACAATTTCCAAGATGTCCGCCATTTTTATACAAAGTGCCACTTTCGGCTCAAAGTGTGGTCGGAACTACACTTTCATCCAAAGTGTTCCTTTGCACCAAAGTGTCGACTGTGCAACGGAAAAGTGATACTTTGCGTCTTCCAAAGGACACTTTAATCGAAAGTGTCGACTATGAATACCAGCCTAAGTTACTAAAGTGTTTGTGCAAAGATTTTCGCTACGCTACCTGGTTTACAGTTAGAAAATAACAGTAGGCCTGCTGTTGTGTTTTTAAGTAAGCAATTTCTGAGAGAGAAATATTGTCGGAATTTTTAGTATGAGTTTGTATTAACAAAATAATTAATATCAACTACAACCGATTAATTTTAATAGACTCGAAAATTCGATTAAATATTTTTTATCGATTAATCTTACAATAGAAATTGATTGATTAATCGATTACATCCCACAACACTAATATAGAGTGTTAGTTGGAAAACCTGAGGGAAAAATACCTTTGGGAGGGCGGAGACGTAGATGGGAGGATAATAAAATGCATTTGAGGGAGGTGTGATATGATGGTAGGGACTGGATTGATCTTGCACAGGATAGAGACCGATGGCGGGCTTATATGAGGGCGGCAATAAACCACCGGGTTGCTTAAAAGCCATTTGTAAGAACGTTTCGCTTTCCAATGGTCTGTGTGTGCCGTTTTCCAAGCCGCTTGGAATACACACAGCAGTCCTTCCTGTTCCGCTGCTTGTGAGCGCAATCTGTGTCGTGCCGTCGCGTCAGTCTACAAGAGATTACCTCCACCGCGCACGTTTACTTTGTCCGTTTTGACAGCACGTGGCACGAGTCCCTTCCTGCCACAGGTATCAATGGCGACTGCTGGCACGGGCTGGATGTGTTATTTATAGTGTCAAAACATTACCTGCAGCGAGTGCACCAGGCTCTTCCGCCTCGACTCGTCAAGCAAATGTCTTCACTCAAGCACCGTTTCTTCAGAATACGAGTAGCTACATACTGTACATTAAATTTGGCAGTGGGGGCTTGGGCTTTTTATTGTCAGTGAAATATATAAAAATTTTACTAAGTTCTGGACGTTGTCTATCTGCATCTTCTAAGTGAGCAAAGAGGCGAAAAGCATCTTGTATTCGAGGTCGTTACCAAAAGATAATGATATTGATGATATAATAATAATAATAATAATAATAATAATAATAATAATAATAATAATAATAATAATAATAATAACAATAATAATAATAATAATACTAACAAAGATAGTAATTATAATAATGAAACGTAATAATAACAATAGTAATAGTAATAATAACAACAGTAATAGTAACGATTGTAATAGTCATAATATTAATACTTACTGACTTACTTACAAATGGCTTTTAAGGAACCCGGATGTTCATTGCCGCCCTCACATAAGGCCACCATCGGTCCCTTCCTGTGCAAGATTAATCCAGTCTCTATGAACATATCCCACCTCCCTCAAATCAATTTTAATATTATCCTCCCATCTACGTCTCGGTCTCCCCAAAGGAATAATAATAATAATGATAATAATAATAATAAGCAATGATAACAGTAGTAATAATAAGAATAGTAATAGTAACGATAGTAGTAATAATAATACTAAAATAAATAATAATATTAATAATACAAAGTAATAGTAACAATAGCAATAGTAACGATTGTAATAGTAATAAATTAATAATAATAATACTTACAAAAATAGTAATAATAATAATACTGAAAGTAATAACAGTAGCAGTAGTAATAATAGCAAGTAATAGTAACGATAGTAATAGTAGTAGTAGTAATAATAATAGTAATAGTAATAATAATACTAAAATAGTAATAATAATAATTATAATAAATACTAATAATAATAGTAGTAATATTAACAACAATAGTAATAGTAATAATAATACTAACAAAATAATAATATCAATAGTAATAATAATAATAATAACAATAATAATTTGCCTAATACTGAAAGTTAAAATTTATAAACATTTATATTACCGGTTGTTCTGTATGATTGTGAAACTTGGACTCTCACTTTGAGAGAGGAACAGAGTTTAAGGATGTTCGAAAATAAGGTCTTATGAAAGTATTTGGGGTTAAGAGAGATGAAGTTACAGGAGAATGGAGAAAGTTACACAATTCAGAACTGCACACATTGTTTTCTTTACCTAACATAATTAGGAACATTAAATGCAGACGTTTGAGATGGGCAGTGCTAGAAATGCATGTAGATTGTTAGTTGTGATACCTGAGGGGAAGAGGCCGAGACGTAGCAGGGAGGATAATATTAAAATGGATTTGAGGAAGGTGGGATGAGATGCTAGGAAGTGGATTAATTTTGTTCAAAATAGCGACCGATGGCGGCAATTAACTTCCGGTTTCTCTAAGAGTTGTAATAGTAATAATAATAATAATAATAATAATAATAATAATCTTTGTTAAACAAATGTGTACAAAATTCGGCCATTTTTTTTTCTTGAGATCAGGGTCGGCACCTCGCAGAGTGAGGGTGTTTGTGGAGTATGGTGAAATGATGATAATGGTAAGGGGAAACGCGGAAAACACCGAGAAAAAAACGTGACTGGTGAGAAACGGCCCTCGTGTAGGATACTTCTCTAATCATTTACTTCCCTGAAAAAGATATAAATCTTATCTTTGAAACGTTTCAAACTTATATGCGCTTTTTTAGTTGGTTATTTAAGGGCGCTGTATTAATTAGATTTAGCGTCGATGGAACTGGTGACAGCGAGATGTTTGAGAATTATTATCACCACAGATGATAGCTTGTTATCTTACTGTGTTTTTTTTTCCTTTCTATGTATACTATTTTATTGCCTTACTGCTTCAATCTCTTTGGGTTCTTTGGATGACATACGAGTAAGCTACGTTTTGGTGATTTTCGTTCAGAGCTATTTCAGGCTTGAATTTTGAGTAGATTTTTGTATGTATTTTATTTAATTTATGCAGTTCTGCATCCTCGGTTCCCTCCTTTGTTTGTGTGTTTGCTGTTACGGTGCCACAAAAGCTAACTTGGACCTATATCAATTATTGAAAGTATATACACACACCAACGTAAGTATTGTATAATGCACAGTGTGCCCGGTTGTCCTACAGCGTACATGAACCCTATCGAGTAAGCATGGTACATTATTTAGCAGGCTATTTTTGTGCGCCCTCACGCACGTGACATCCTTCATAACGTAATAATAACCGACGTTGAGGAATGTACCATTTGTCAACATCATAAGTGTCTGGAAGGAAAAGCAAACACATCAAAATACTGGGATGACATAACCCATAACTACTTTTGCTTTGATATCAACATTTTATCCAAATAAGTCATAATTGAGTGCGCATGCTAAGTAAACGAATTACTCTAGTGATGCAATGGAATTCCTGATAAACAGCTGAATGACTCCCTAACAGTTTGATTCAAATCTTCAGTTGTCTGGTATCGATGTTTCGAGACATGCTGTTAAATTATTCCCCAAAGGGAAATCACACCGCCTTTGCTGCGGAAAATTTCAAACAGTACATGCATGGCGCCGCATCATTTTGTGCCGCGACAATGATGGTCCATACTGATGTTCTGGATCACTAAACAAGCTGAAACGTAAAGTATCAACCATTGTCACATATCTGCTATGACATGTTCAAAATGGATGCACATCAACATACAAACGGAGGGGGGGGGGGGTGACAAGACTTTCGGACCCCACTGTATACAAGGTGTATCTAAATTGGTGTCAAATATTTCGGGGACATGTTCCTACCAAAACATTACAAAAAGTTCATATGAACATTGATCTCAAAATAATTTATTTCAGAGTTACAAGACAAAATTTAATGTTACAAAAATTGCTCGAAGTGGCTTCCTCCTGCTTCGATGTGTCCCCTAAACCTGCGTTACATGCTCTGGCGTACTATGTTGAAAATTCCTGGAGTGTTTCGTATTTCGTGAAATCCAGTTTGGATACGCTCTCAGAATATCAACAATAAGTACAGGAGTCGTATAAACCAGGGACTTTAATGTCCCCAGACGAAGAAATCCATTGGATTCAAATCAGCCGATCGAGCAGGCCATGCAGTGAATCCCCTTCGACCAATACATCTTTGGGGAAATCGATCATTAAAAAAAATTACGAACTATCAGACTGAAATGAGCTGGAGCAGCATCATGTTAAACACATTCGTTGGATGACGTCCAGAAGCACATCATCAATTAAATGATGCAAATCATTTCGTTCTGTTCACTCACAGAATACATTTTCTTCTGATTTCTTTGCTCTACAAAATACAAACAAACAAAAAACTATCAAAGAATCAGCGGTCAATAAAGGAACAAATCCTTTAATAACTCCCTAACGAATGGTTTTCAGACCCATGTTCTTATTAACTTTTTAAATTGTTTTGATGTTAAGAACATGTCCCCGAAATATTTGACACCAATTTAGATACACCCTGTATATTATGTAAAGACAGAATGGTAGAATTTGTATCTAAATCAATAAACAGACTCCAATGTATAAAAACACTGTCCTACAAATTTCTTCCAAAAACAAAGCTCCCAGTATCAATGACTGCTCTGAAGTTTACGAAGTTCTGACTAAGGTTTATACTGTACTATGTACATGATAATAAACATTTTTAAATATGCCTTATGGAAGGGGCAGGCAATTTTGTAGTTTCCTATCTCGAGTGACGAATTTACCCGTCCCTGCCTTATGACAGTCCTAAGCCTGAACAGACAGGGAAGGAAAATGTTGATTTTCAACCAATACTGCTGTATTTTCGATCCGGCATCGAACTAGTATTATTAACTTAATGATCCGGGACCGAACTAGTACTGTTTACTTCTTTGGCTCCGGACCGAACTAGTACTGTTTACTTCTCTGGCTCCAGACCGAACTAGTAGCCTACTGTTTACTTCTTTGGCTCTGGACCGAACTAGTACTGTTTACTTCTTTGGCTCCGGACCGAACTAGTACTGTTTACTTCTTTGGCTCCGGACCGAACTAGTACTGTTTACTTCTTTGGCTCCGGACCGAACTAGTACTGTTTACTTCTTTGGCTCCGGACCGAACTAGTACTGTTTACTTCTTTGGCTCCGGACCGAACTAGTACTGTTTACTTCTTTGGCTCCGGACCGAACTAGTACTGTTTACTTCTTTGGCTCCGGACCGAACTAGTACTGTTTACTTCTTTGGCTCCGGACCGAACTAGTACTCATTATTTCTTTGGTTCCGGACCGAACTAGTACTGTTTACTTCTTTGGCTCCGGACCGAAATAATATATGTTTTTGACCATAGAACCGAACAAGTAAACTCCGACATTCTCGACTTCTTTTACTGTTGTCCTTTACAAGTCTTATTCAGTTTAACCACCAGGATGACAGTTTATACCAGTCATGTCAACTGATGCCCATAGTCGCAAGCGCACGCTGTAGAGTTCAGTAGAGCTGAGCGCTTTATACTGGAAAGGAAAGAGACAGACGAAAGAAGTAGTATATGCCGCTTGGTCGAGCTATATACAGGGATGGCCAGCACTGATAATAGGAAAAGAACTTATTAAAACTGTATCCATGTTAATTTATTTGTCTGAGAACTATAAGTGCATTATAAGATTGTAAGTTTGCATTTTTAAATCCAAATGAATATTTTAACAATTTTTTTTTTTACAAAAAAGTGAAATTTTCAGATATGTTTATTTAGTAGCCTTACAGGTACTGAAACAATTTTTTCGCAAATCTGATATTTCGTAAATACGTAATATTGAAGATAATGTATTGAAAATTTTGAAAATATTCGCATGGAAAATGTTTGTAAGGAAATGAATTAACAAAGAAACTACTGCTACATCATAAACAAAACATACGTGCCCATGTGTTGTAAAAACGTCAGCTCTATAGCTTCAGCAGATTTCGAGAAAATAATTTAATGTTCTGATGATAGGAAGCTGCGCACCAATATCACCTTACAGCATAATGCGATAAGAGTTTTGTTATGGAATATTAGTTACACTAAAACATAGGTCTAGGTAACTTTGGTTTGTGCTGTAATATTGTTTTGATTAGTCTATTGATTACTTTTATAAGGCTAAAATACCATCAATATCAATTCCAACTTACTATGTCATACTCAACCCCTTTCTTTGGAATATCACTTTCTTTTGTACTAACTATGGAATTTATGTGAATATATTCTTTTCAACTCTTTATTATGTTATTAACTTTTAAAACACAACATCAATATTAAGAAATTGGTGTTAGTACTTTTGTTTTACAGGTAATGAATAAAATATCAAACAGAAAGAAGCTATATAAAAATAATGACAAAATTTCACGTTCCGTTTGAAGTTTGTGCACCACTGCCTCCTTAATCCACAGGCTGCTTATTCATATACATAATCCTTCCTCCTTCTATACCTAGCGCTTGGTGCCCGCGCCCGACGTCAAGGTCAGAAAAATTGGCTTGCGTTGACATCACTGGTTTATACAGTTAACGTCGATGTACTCCAAAATTCTTGTCCTATATTAGCACTCTGTAAGAGTTGTGAAAATAAGTAATGTGTATATTTTATTCTCATGTGATTTGACTTGCTCTAACAGTTCGACTTGAAATTGAACTTGTGTCATCATCATATTCTGTTCCGGTGCTGATTATTGGGCGAGAGAGCTTTTTTCCTCGGCCTGGAGTAGCTGGGTTGTCAGAGGAATGTAAATACGCGAGTAATTACATAGGCCCTACACGTGTCTCCGTGTTCAAAGAAGATAATGGAATTAGAATGTAATGACGGCTAATTCGGTATATGCCGCACAAAGGCGCACGAGCTTTCTCTTGTGAGAGAGAGAGAGGAGCGCATCTAATTTATTTCGCAGTCACGCTCTGTACTGATTCGTTAACAGACTCTGGAGGAGTGTTCAGCTGTGATCTCGAACGAAATGGTACGCGACATCTTCCGATGTCTTGAGGTGTTCGAATTTATTGACGTCTCTCTCATTGAACAGCTAGGCAAAGAGTAGCTACTGATCACTGCACGGTTATTTAATGTTTCTGAAAGTAATCATATTTACTAGAAGCAAGTAAAGCGATCGGTTTGGAAGTAAATCCCGAAAAGACAAAGTATATGATTATGTCTCGTGACCAGAATATTGTACGAAATGGAAATATAAAAATTGGAGATTTATCCTTCGAAGAGGTGGAAAAATTCAAATATCTTGGAGCAACAGTAACAAATATAAATGACACTCGGGAGGAAATTAAACGCAGAATAAATATGGGAAATGCCTGTTATTATTCGGTTGAGAAGCTTTTATCATCCAGTCTGCTGTCCAAAAATCTGAAAGTTAGAATTTATAAAACAGTTATATTACCGGTTCTTCTGTATGGTTGTGAAACTTGGACTCTCACTCTGAGAGAGGAACATAGGTTAAGGGTGTTTGAGAATAAGGTGCTTAGGAAAATATTTGGGGCTAAGCGGGATGAAGTTACAGGAGAATGGAGAAAGTTAATAAATAAATAAATAAATAGAAAATAAAGGACTTCTTTTACTAAACTGTAGAAATATTTAACTTGTCAAACTAGGCTAGTCAGTTCTCTGTGTTATTTGTAAGACGTGTGATACAAAATATATACTCTATGTACAGTTTTGTGTTAATATCGGTGTTTCTTTGTTTCATACTGCTCCTATGACACCGGTACAATTTGTTTTCGTAAATCATCAGTTATCCGAACACCCCCCTGACACCAATTGTTTCGGATAATCGATGCTCTACTGTATTTGCTTGGCAGTAGCGCTTGACACAAACAGTGAAAGGCGATTTCATCTATCTAGAAACTGTGTTTTATTTGAATATTATGTGAAGAATGTAATCGCAGCTACTTTCTGTCGGTAATTGGTATAATAACAACTGTCATGTATTTAAAACATAATGTGATGATATATATATATATATATATATATATATATATATATATATATACGTATATTTTTATCGATGTTTAATCATATTTTTGTAATAAAAATTACCTGTCCTTACATCTAAACAAAACTTCACAAGATTTGTTCTAAAATCCTTACTCGGCTAAAAGCATGAAGAGATGGGAGGAGAGGATAGGAGAGGCCAGCGATCTTCAGGGGCACACATCATACAAGAAGCAAGTTCGAGCGAACTGAGAGAGATCCGCTTCTTCAAAGCAAACTTCGCTTCTTGTCACGCTCGACAAACCTGACCCGAACGTATAGCTTGAAATGCACGAGACTATTATCTTCAGTCACCACTACATTTCTCTGACCACCTTACTACCACAACCACTACTACCAACATTGTCACTTCATATCACCTCATTGCATCACCGCCAACACTTCCAGCATCACAATTCATACCACTACTCTAGTGATAATTCGTGTATTCATTTGAACCTAACAGTATACGACACTGAAAGCTAACCATTTGGATGAAGGAATAAGTTCATCTAAATTTATTAATTCGCAATTATACAGGGTGATTCACGAGGATTTACCGTCTTTTACGGAGCTTATTTCCGAACACAATCTGAGCAAAAGATGTCAGATAAACATGGGTCCTATTCTGAATATTTACAGAGTTACGTTTCGTTATTGGAACGCATTGCTGTGAACGCGTGATCTTGGTCAGCGTGCAGTCAGCAGCCAGCGCGAGCGCTACAGAAATCAAAGATAGCCGTATGCAGTTACGTAGCGCGACGAGTGCCGTTCACAAGCGTGCGGCCAAGTGTACTCAAGCGGGCGGCGACATTTTTAAAAATGTGTTGTAAACTCTCCAAGACTGTAAATTAGGATGCGAAATTGAACTGCAAATAATTAAGTCGGTGGAAGTGGTGTGGTTTGTAATAATTGTTGTATTAAGTGCGAAAGAATAATGTAATTTTCTAGTTAAAAATAGAAAAAGATGTGTGTACGAAGCAACTAAGGAGTTCACAGCACATTTTTAGCTTCATAATACTTCCTAATTAAAGAAATGATACTTCTGAATGGTTCATTCTCTGTTTGTATTATTATTTTACCTTCAAACTAAAGAAGGAACGTATTTTACAAACGACTTTAAATTAGTGCATCTCTGAAAATATTGAGAATAGGAACTATATTTATAATTACATTTTTTGCTCAAAATGTCTTCAGAAATAAGCTCCGTAAAGGAGGGTAAATCCTCGTGAATCACCCTGTAGAGCTATGAAATGATATTACTTCATGCTTACAAACGTAGAATTTATGTGGGGTCGGCTAGAATTTATTCCACAAATGAAGGTGCGATGTATATTTAATATGAAATGAAAATTATGCTACTTTGTTCACACTAAAAGAACTGCGAAATAACAGATAGGAACATATAATATGGGCGTTGCCATAGTTTGGAGAACAATCCAATGACCTCTAAAGAGTTCCATTGTGTAAATCGATGTTCGAGCGGATTGATTTATTGCCAATTAATTTCGATAAAACCGCTAGAGTATAGACTTGTGATTCATTTTCGGTGTTGGTACGTCAGTTATATTTATCTGTTGTTTTACGTGGGCGCAATATCAGTGACAGAAAATAAATGTCCAGAATAGAAAGCACAGGATCTGAGATATACGCTTTGATAGTTGTCCTGATATATTTCTTGATAATTGAATTTTGCAGTTCTTCCCCTTCTGCTACGTTGAGCATAGAGCCGTGCTTTTACATTTTTGTGGTGACATATTAAACAGTTCGGTTTCTAGTTACGAATTCTTATTCAACTTCGATAAAATCTGTAATAACTTGTATAACATAGAAAAATCCATAAATTCACGAATATTGTACTTTTACATTCGTTCCATCTTCAAAGTTGTACAGTATTTCACATCAGCAGTTTTTTTAATCTTACGAACTTTAATTCTGTGGACTATTATTGGACCGAGGCTTATTTGAAGGATTCGCCTAACCCCCAAGCTGGAGGACCACCCCTTATCGGCTGTCCACGACTGCTTATTCAATATATACAGTTTTATTCTGCAAAAGCCTCTGCCTAGTTGCGAGACACGTGTGAGATCAATGTTTGTTTCAAATTATGTTAGACTACACGATGTCTCCATAACGCGACAATATTTGTTTCAAATTATATTAGACTACATGATGTCTCCATCACGCGAAAAGAAGTGTAGCTAGCTGTGGCTCCTGTTGTTTCTGATAATAATGTTAATCGTAAGTATCTTATCGTTTCAATAAATGTGGTGAGTTATGATCATGAGTAAGTTTCTATTAGTGTCATTCTTTAATTATTATGTTGCATGCTAAGAGATTATTTGTAGTTTTTAATAATTGCAGTTTTCAAAAGTTCTCTGTGTTAATTTCAATTTCAAATGAATTTTTCTCAATAACTTAATTACTGGATATTTCTTTTTAATTTTCGCCACTACCTTTCCTATATTTTACTCCTATTAGTTACATACTTCGTCTCTCTTGAAATCACCTGGTGAGCACTGAATTACATAATTTCCTATTAGGTTAGATTAGCTGTAAGGTAATTAAATTTGTGACGAAATCAAAAAATTATTTATGGTCGACCATGCCGAAATGTACTAATCATACATTTGGTAGCAGTCCTTTAATGCATGTCATTAAAGTACACCTACTCATTAAAGTACAGGTCTTCAGCCAATGATAACTCAGCTTACATGTGTTCAGCCAATGACAAGTCAGCTTTGTACCGTTATAAAACCGCAAGTATCGATTATTCTCGGATATGCAATCGAAAGAGAATTAGCGAAAAGTTACGGAGGCTGGAAATCCAATACTGTCGCAGAAGGTTATGTTCTGTTACTATAATAATTAGCGTTAATTGTAAATAATATTCAAATAAATTCAATTTGTCATCTCGTTTTTCAATGTCGAATTCAATAATCAAGGTTATAATATTATAATATTATCAAGTTTAACGGGACTACGTCAAGGTCAATGACATTATTGTTCCTCGGAAAAAAAATCAATACTTTCGCGTGTGCGCACATCTCACAATTCACGACCTTGTCAGATACAAATAAAATGTATACATCTGAATACCGGTAATTTCAAGTTAGAAATATGGTCGAGCATAAAAAGTCGTATGAAACTCGCCTATAATGGTAATTAAGAAGCTCGTATGAAAATTATGAAACTCGCTTGCGCTCGTTTCATAAATATCCATACTCGATTCTTAATTACTATCATTATAGGCTCGTTGCATAATGTACTATTATTTTTCTTCTGCCGATTAAATTCATCCGTCTTTAAGTGCTTTGCTTTGGTTGCATTGAGTATAGCTTGTCATTTAATATCTGGGCTATATTTAGTGAAACTAATAAATCATAGGCCTACAGTTGCTATAAAACGTAAAGTTTTGTGAGTATTTTACTTTTTACTTATTAACATAGTCTTAATATGTAACTCAATTCACAATAGTACTAACTTCATCACAGCCATTTCCTACAACATCCGAGCCACGCCCCTTTGTTTTGACTAGCTGAAACATGGCGGACCAACGTTCAATTTTCTTCAACTTTCTGAGGTCTTTGTCCTCTCTATAGTATGCAACTCGTTGATGTGGACAATGCTGTCTCGCCTCGCTAGCGCATTTCTCGGCACACATTTCACATTACACATCTCTCGGTATAGTGTGTAACCGGCCTAAAGCTACGGTTTGGCTACGACGATCTTCGTCGAACGAACATCGCTGACGATTCAAATCGCCAGCGGTCATCGTCAGAGAGTGGTTTCTTTACGGGCGAACTTCGTAGGTGGATAGTAAATCGTTTTATATAGTTGACCATGTCTGATCAGCTGATAAGTGGATGACAATATGATAACGTTATAATATGTTTTGCCTTGAAAAACAAGTACGTGTCTTTTTAGTAATTGATATTAAGACATCTTGAAAATGAACCCACTACTTTTAAGGAATATTTCAGGCTTTTTCCCGCACAATTTCATTTTGTTTCAAGTTCAATTGAAAATTATATTGTAAAATTATCCACAAAATTTATTCACAAATCAATAAAACCAAGGTTAAAACCAATTATATAAACACTTTATTTTTACTTTTTGCAATGTTATTTTTTTCATTTAGGAGCATTTATTTAGGAAATAATGCTACAAATAAAAAAATGTGAGAAGGAGGTTGTTGCTCTTCTCTCCTTTGCTCGGAATTCCACTTCTCTTACTATTTCACATTGAAACTTTTGCTTCAGTAGCTAAATCTGCCGCATCGTGTGTGTGTCCTTCAATTATGAATCACTTTATTCAATTGTATTAACAGTTCTGGTTGTTGCAAAATATAGATTTGTTATTGTTTACGTTGGTTCTTCTTTTTGGCTCATGTCGAACAGGGATTTGTGTTTAATCAATTAATATATCGTCTTCATTAGTGGAGAAATTTCAGAAAGATTTCTGTTTTACCGCCATTGTGGTACGTATGATGTATAAATCACATGTTATTAAATAATTTAATTCATGACCTACTGTAATTTTACAATTGGATTCTCGGCGATGATCGCCAGGTTTTTGCCTCCAAGGCAAACGCTGACGATGTTCGTCGAGCCCAGCGACGTTCGTTGACGTTCATCGCCGTAAAGAAACCATGCACATTCAAATCAACGGGACAGAATTCCAGCGAAGATCGCCAGCGATGATCGTCGACGAAGATCGCTGTAGCGAAACCGTAGCTTAGCCCTATTTACACTTGCTATTTGTCGCGCAACATCAAGCGCTTTCTGTCGGCTATATGTAGCATCACCGTTTACGCTTGGCAGATTTTTCGTCCACAAGTCGACGCAAGTTGTCGAGCAACGTTCTATATCAAGCGCTTTCTGTCGGCTAAATCTAGTATCACCGTTCACTCTTGGCAGATTTCTCGTCTGCTACTCGAGACTAGTTGTTGAGCTGGAGCAAAATGTGACTGATGTGGTCAGCCTTTTAAATGAACGGAATGGATTTTAACAAATAAAAATGTAGCTGTTTTAGCTTCTGCAGCTTCAAGTGTTTCGTTAGCTTGCACTAATGAGAAGCAAAAGAGACTGGGAAAGGAAATGGATATCCAGAAGGCAAGAGAAAAGGTTGTTCAAGGCTCTGGTTATTCCATGTTCTCAGTAAAGATTTCTAACTGGAACAAACTTATCCAATAGATATTTATTGTATTAAAATTAATTGAAAGTTTAATTTTTTTCTTGCATATTGACTCCTGATGTTCTTTATTTTTCTTTTGATATCGGAGGGAATAGTATTGGGACGAACAGACTCCAAATTTTTACAAACAAACTCCAGTGCATTTTCCCTCCGAATCCTATTGTGATAGTCCTTATTTCTGACTAGCCGTACCCGTGCGCTCCGCTGCACCCGTTAGAAATAAATATAAAGTAATTACATAATTAAAATAGGACATTTGATCCAGGGAACATTCGTGTTTGATATAAGGATAAATCGTTTATTATGTTACTTAATTTAAATTGTATTTGCATAATTAAAATGCCATCATTTTGATCCAGAGACCACTCATTTGGTCATAAAAATTATTTTAGGAAATACAGGAAACGAATGTACAGAATAGCCTATCAAGTTTTCTGTGCATAAGAAGCTATTTTAATCTTACCTGTCCTCGATTCACTCAGAAATTACTGTAATAACATTATAGCATTATGTCCATCTAGAGAAACTACACTTTCCAATGGTGAAATAATAATTAATTATACGAATCGGTTAATTTAGCTTCCGATATTACTTCATACAAACACAGAAACATTATCTTTAGGCTATCTTTCATAGCTTTCGATTGTTGCTGTCCAAGGCCCCTTATAGACGAAGTCATTTGTTTTTTAATTCATTACACGGCCTTAGATGGCAGTTATTTTAATTTTAAAACTCTTTTATCTCATTAAATATCAGTCCTATCAAAATGTTTCAAGGAATAAAACTTATCGGAAATTATTTTTAAAGAAACTTTTGTTATGTAACATTTTTCACAAAAATCAATAATAAGCGAGATATTTCGATTTATTTAATTCAGACCCCCTTATAACCCCCCTTTTAAATAATGTATTTTGAATGCCATATAGCCTAAAATCTAAGTTACAACGAACTTAATTTATATTCCAATTTTCATCGAAATCCGTTCAGCCATTATCGCGTGAAAAGGTAACAAACATACAGACATACATACAAACAAAAATGTCAAAAAAGCGATTTTCAGTTTCAGGGTGGTTAATTATATATGTTAGGACCAATTATTTTTGGAAAATCATAAATTACCAGAATAATTTCGGCTACAGATTTATTATTAGTATAGATGTCATATAAGCATGAACATTCCTCGTAAGGCTCGATTAATTTCATTACTTGGTTTTTGTTCCACTCTGACATGACGCTACAAAGCGCGCGGAAACAGAGAAACAGCTGATTAGAAGTTGTCTGCTACTGCTTTTCCGAACCATTGTTCGGGTCCTGTCGCGTGAATTCGGCTGGCCCACCTACGGAAATGTCGCACAGAAATTAATAGAAACAGCTTCTACCCAGCAGATGTCGAAAGGGAAGGAAAGAAATCCGTACTGCGCATGCGCCGGCGCTATAAGTTGAACGACATTGAGCTAGTGTAAATAGGGACATAGACAAATAACAGACTACGAAAGTGATCCGTCGCTTGTCGGTACATCAAAGGAAGTTGGTATTCGTTGTGGACGGGATTGCCACTAGCTTGTAGTTCGTAGCAGAACGCAGCGCGTAGTTCAATTTCACCAACATGATTTCGAAACTGGAGTGGAGGGAAGACGCTGTTATAATAGTACATTATGCAACGAGCCTATAATGAAGGTAATTAATATGCGAGTATGGATATTTATGAAACGAGCGCAAGCGAGTTTCATAATTTTCATACGAGCTTCTTAATTACCATTCATTATAGGCGAGTTTCATACGACTTTTTATGCTCGACCATATTTCTAACTTGATATTAATTTTCTTTGTATCTGACCTTGACCAATGTCCCGTATGTTGTGAGATGTGCGCAGACGCGAAAGTATTGATTTTTTCCGAGGAACAGATGTCCACATTGACCTTGCTAGGCCATAAGAACCTACAGAGATAACATTGAAATTAAATTAGACATTGAAAAACGAGATGACAAATTGAATTTATTTGAATATTATTTACAATTAAAGCTAATTATTATAGTAACAGAACATAACCTTCTGCGATAGTATTGGATTTCCAGCCTCCATGACTTTTCGCTAATTCTCTTTCGATTGCATATCCGAGAATAATCGATACTTGCGGTTTTATAACGGTAGAAAGCTGACCTGTCAATAGCTGAACAGTTGTAACCTGAGTCGTCATTGGCTGAAAGACCTGACCTTTAATGAGTAGGTGTACTTTAATGACATGCATTAAAGGTCTGCTACCAGGTGTATAATTACTACATTTTGGCATGGTCGAGCATAAATATTATTAATGCATATAGGGAGCTGGAAACTTTATGGAATCCCATGCATCCCACTTACCATAATAAAGTAAGAGAACATGATGTTTGGGAAGCTATTGTAAAGATGTTCAGCTGTAAAGTAAGCGAGTCAAACACGTACAAAATTTGAACATTATCTTCGTTTATTTATTTTCACTGGATACATGTTTGTTGTTTATTGTAGGGAGCAGAAGTCAAAAAGAAAACTGAGTCCCTACTGACACCATTCCGGAGGAAAAGAAAGAAGTCCACAAAAAAATCTGGAATGGGGAATGATGTAGTTTACGAGTCAACTTGGTTCGCGTATAAACATATGTCGTTCCTTTTGGACAAATTGACACCCAGAAAAACAAAGCTCCAACCATGTGGACACAAAATAAATTATTGGCACTGAAAAGTGCGTTTTCGTAAGCATGATGCGCATTCGACAAACACAGACAAATCTCTCTTTTTAGTATTTTAAGATAATTATTGTCAGTGAGGTATCCGTATATTGAAACTTTCCCCTGTCTTGCAGTCGTACCTTAATAAAATCTTCCAGTTCCTCAATTATAGCTGTACATACTTCTGGAACAATCCTGGTAATCAACAGTTTCGTCACTTTGAATAAGTACATTACACTTGTATACGAATCTCCTGTAGGAAGATCTCGAAGTGTTAATGCTAGCCTTTCCTGAATAGGTATTGCTTCTCGTCAGCTTGTGTCTTTCTTGGAAATTTTTGGCTCTATTTTGAATAGTTATATTTCGAAGTTTGTTTCTGAAATGGGACAAAAGTTGTGAAACTGTCCCGATTCCATTCGACGTAAATCATGAAGCAAGTCAGTGCCTCTATATAGAGATTGCGACTTTCGTAGAGTGGCGTCTCCCACCATCGCCTTTTGTTTTTTAACTTTCTTTTTATTAAACTGCCTATTATAACAACGGCTGCACTTGCTTAATTATATTTCCGTCTGCCATTATTGCGGATAATCAGCGAACGTGAATGTTTTCTGACCATTTGCTGATGATTTGTACGTTGCTTCAAATAGCGAACGCACAACGAAATTTCGCTTCATCATTCGTTCGTTGTGCGTTCGCTAAGTGTGTACGCACCTTAGTGTGAACGCCGATACTTGTTGCGTGCGAGAAAATGAATAAGGAGGAAAACATCCGTCTCATTGAATTGTACAAATATAATTCATTTTTGTGGGCTCCCAACGACAAAGCTCATCACAATCGGGCAAAAAGAGAGCAATGTTAAATGTTATGTTTTATTTAACGACGCGCGCAACTGCCGAGGTAGACTAAAGTCGACCGTGGCCGAGGTTAGGCTATATCAGGGTCGCCGGTGTGCCGGAATTTTGTCCCGCAGGAGTTCTTTTATATGTCAGTAAATGTACTGACATGAGCCTGTCGGATTTAAACACACTTAAATGCCATCGACCTTGGCCGGGATCGAACCCGCGACTTCGATCACAGAAGGCCAGTGCTATACCGACTACGCTATAACAGGCCGACTAATTCTGCTTGTATTGGCTGCAATTCTGAAAATATCTTTTCAAAAGAGTGAAGCAGTTCCTTCAGAAGATTTGGATAGTCAGTGTTGTGATTCACTTCAACTGTTGCCAACGACGAAAAGTAAGAGAAATAATGATTTTGTAATTGTTCTTCTCACATTTTTAGTCTTGACATAAAGTTGCGTATGCTGTCTTTGTCTTTGTCTTTTTCTTGCATACACACATTTAAGTCTTCAAGATGTGAATATAAATCTGTCATAAAGGCCAAATCAGCTATCCACTTCTTTTCCGTCAACTGAGGGGTTGGGGGAAAAAAACCCAGGCAGTTCCAATTCAGTTCTTTTCGAGATAATGAAGAAAAACTTAACTGTCAAACAAGAAGCATGTACAGAAGAGGCCGGTCCAAAATGCATTATAACTGTGAATGTAATCCTTGGAACTACTTGGTTCTTTGACCAAACTATAGAGCGTATTGTTTTTGTCCTCTGTGCATAAATAAAAAAAAAAAAAAAAAAAAAATGTAGCTGCCTGGTTTTTCCCCCAAACCCCTCAATTGAGGAATTATTGTGTCCTGAAAAAAAAAAGCGAACGCTAGAATTTATTTGTATACATAGTTAAACAATTTTAATATAATCCGTTGAAAGAAAATTATAATACCTGGTTTTTTCAAGAAAGTGTCAATCTTATCACAAAGGAGGAAGAATCGCTTTAACATAAATAACGTTCAGAGATAAAAAATTACTACTGATAATATGACTACCGTAAACTGGGGTTACTTGGAACGCAGAGGAAATTTTGAACATTTTTTTCAGAAAATCATATTTAGGTTTCTACATGCTGCACTTGTTATAGATGGAGGTAAATTATCATAAAATCATTCTCATACTAAATTCACCTCCATCTATAACAAGTGCAGCATGTAGAAACCTAAATATGATTTTCTGAAAAAATGTTCGAAGTTTCCTCTGTGTTCAAAGTAACCCCAGTTTATGGTACACTTACCAGAAAAAACGTGACTTCCATAATCACGATCATGCAGTCTAAAATGCCTTTTAATGTTGAAACTGGAGAACAATTTATTTAATGCCTTACATATTAGGCATCTGACCCCGTGCACTACTTCCTGTGCACAAAAATATTGCACTTCCCACTCATTATGGAAATTGTGCCGAGATCGACTTGCCATGATGAAGCCGGCACTGAATGTTTATGATGTTCTCCTACTGTTCGCTACAAACAACTGCTCTGGCTGCGCTGCGAAGTGATGGGAGAAAAGGAGGTGTAGAATTTGTAACTCAATGGAGTCAACAGTGACCATCCCTGGTGTAAACGCTATGTAGAATCATTCTCGCGAAACAGTTGCGCGAGTATGTTGCGCAGTGTAAACCCACCTTAAGGGCAGTTTCCTCGTGACTGCATTAAGTGCTGCAAGGAAGAGTGTTTGCGTTTGTTGGCAAGTGCTACTGAATTCACTGCGGTGTAGCATTTTTTTCTAGAAACAAAATCGATTTCTTACTAAATAAAAAGAAAAAAAATGACGATGGAAGATTCTATTCTTTTTATCTTAAGGGTCTAGAGTGTCAAGTTAATGTCATTGAACACCTATCATTCTGTAAAAATTTTCGTATCACCATTCACAGAAGAGATGCAGCTCTTTGCTTGTTTCAGTCTCTTGTACTGAAACAACCCAGAACTCACCACGTGGAGGTGGCTGCATGTCGAGTTCCGCCCTGCCCATCCCAACCACCCTACCATGTGGACAGTTGCATAAATAAATAAATAAATAAATAAATAAATAAATAAATAAATAAATAAATAAGTAAATAAAAATAATTAAATAAATGAATAATAAAATAAATAATTAAATAAATAATTAAAATAGTAAATTAAATAAAGAAATTAAAAATAACTGAATTAAAATAAATAAATAAATAAATAAATAAGTAAATAAATAAATCAGTACATAAATGAATAAGTACATAAATAAATAAGTAAATAATAAATAAATAAATAAATAAATAAATAAATGAGTACATAAATAAAAAATACATAAGTACACACAGAAATAAATAAATGTATAAATAAATAGATAAATACACAAAACTAAAATAAATAAATAAATATAAAAATAAATTAAGTGAAATAAATGTATAAGTAAATAAATAATTAAGTAAAATACATAAATAAAATAAATAGATAAATAGTACGATAAATAAATAGATAAATAAATAAATATCAACAAACAGATAAATAGAAATATAAACAATAAATTGGTAAATAAATAAATATATTGAGAAATAAATAAGTAAATTGATAAAGAAAAAACAATCAAACAAATGAATAAATAAATAAAAAAATGGGTGAAGAAATACATAAATGAATGAATGAATAAATAAATGAATGAATATATAAATATATAAATAAATTAAAAAAATAAATAAAAAACACCCAAATAAAAAAATACATCAATACATAAATCAAATAATAAATACACAAATTAAGGAATATATAAAGAAATAATAACCAAATAAATAAATTATTAAATGAATAAATTATTGAAAAAAATAATAAATTATTATATAAAGAAAGAAAGAAATGGATAAATAAATGCATAAATAAATCAATACATAAATAAATATATAGATAAATAAATACACAAATAAATAAATTCATAAATTAATATGCATTAATACGTGAATAAATAAATAAACAATTAAATAAATAAATAAAAAATAAATAATAAATTGAATAAATAAAGAAACAGATAGCTAGATAAATAAATAAATACAAATGGATAAATGGAAAAATAAATAATAACTAATTGGTAAATAAATATATATATATATAAAACAAATAAATGAACGAATAAATAAATAAATAAATGGATGAATAAATAAATAAATGGATGAATAAATAATTTAATTAATTAATTAATATGTAAATAAATTAAAAAGGATATTGAAAATGCATTAAAAACAAATTAAAAAATGAAAAATAAATAAACAAATAAATAAATTAATTAATTAATTAAACGAATAATTAAATAAATTACATCAATAAATAAATATTTAAATAAATATATAAATAAATAAATTAAATAAATAATTAAATAAATGAGTAAGTAAATAAATAAATAAATACAAAAATACTTTAAACTAAAATAAATAAATAAATACATAAATAAGTAAATAGATAAATACAAAAAACTAAAATAAATAGAGAAATATAGAAATAAATAAAGAATTATATACGTAATTAAAAATAAATTAAGTAAAATAAATGTATAAGTAATAAATAATTAAGTAAAATAAATACATAAAATAAATAGATAAATAAATATAAATTAACAAATAAATAGAAATATAAATAATAAGTAAATTGATAAAGAAAAACAATCAAACAAATGAATAAATAAATAAATGAATATATAAATAGATAAATAAATAAATAGATAAATAAAATAATGAATATATAAATTAAGGAACATATAAAGAAATAATAACTAAATAAATAAATAAATTATTAAATGAATAAATTATTGAAAAAATAAATAAATTGATAAGTAAATAGATAAATAAATCAATACAAAAATAAATATATAAATAAATAAAAACACAAGTAAATAAATACATAAATAAATATACATAAATACGTGAATAAATAAATAAATAAGAAAATAAATAAATACATAAGTACATACATAAATAAATACATAAATAAATAGAGGGATACACGAAATTAAATAAATAAATAAATAAATAATAAATAAATAAACAACCAAATAAGTAACTAACTAATAAACAAATAAATAATTAAATAAATAAAAAAATGTATAAATAAATAATAAACTAAAATAATAAATTGAAAAATAAAGAAATAGGCAGATAGATAGATAAATAAATAAATACAAATAGATAAATGGAAAAATAAATAACTAATTGGTAAATAAATAAATATATAAAACAAATAAATGAATAAATAAATAAATAGCTGAGTAAATAAGTAAATGGATGAATAAATAAATAAATGCATGAATAAATAAATAAATGGATGAATAATAAATAAATGGGTGAATAAAAATAGATAAATGGATGAATAATAAACAAATGGATGATTAAATAAATAAATAAATAAATGGATGAATAAATAAAGAAATAAAAGAATAAATAAATGTATAATTAAATAAATTAAAAAATATATTAAAAATGAATTAAAAAACAAATTAAAAAATAAAAAATAAATAAGCAAGGATATAAAATAACAATTAAATGAACAAATAAATGGAAGATTAAATAAATAAATAAATAAATAAATGGATGAATAAATAAATGAGTAAGTAAATAAATAAATACATAAGGACATGCATAAATAAAGAAATAAAAGTGTATATATATGAATACATAATTAAAATAATTAATTAATTAAAATTATTAATGTATAAGTAAATAAAGAATTAAGTAAAATAAAGAAATGAATAAAATAGATAATCAGTGATGTAAATAAGTAAATAGATAAAATTAAGAAATACAAGTAAATATGTAAATAGAAATATAAATAATGAATAAATTGGTAAGTAAATTGATAAAGAAATTGATAAACAAACAAAAAAATTGATAAAAAATCAAACTATGAATAAATAAATAAATAAATAAATAAATGTATGAGTAAATAAATGAATAAATGAATAAATAAATGGATGAATAAATAAATAAACAAATCAATTAATCGAATAAAAAATTAACTAAAAACAAGTTTAAAATGGATAAATCAATAAATAAACAAATAAATGAAGAAACATATAAACAGACAAACAAACAAATAAAAATATAAATTCATAAATAAATAGATAAATAAATACATATTTAAATACATAAGTACAGAACTAAATACTTAAATAAATAAATAAATAGTAAGTAAATAAATAAATAAGTAATTAATCAAATAAATAATTAAAATAATAAATTAAGTCAATTAAATAAATAAATCAATTCACTGAACTAAAAGAAATATATATATATCTATAAATAAATAAGTAAATAAATATACTTAAATAAAATTAAAAAGTAATAAATAAATAAATAAATAAATAATGAAATAAATAAATAATGAAATAAGTAAATAGTTAAAAGGTAAGTATATAATACATAAATTAATAAATACAAACATAAATACATAAATAAGTAAATAAATAAATAAATCAAAATAAATAAATCAAACAAACAAAACAACAAACAACTAAATAAATTAATACATAAATAAAGAAATAAATATACAAAATAAATAAATAAAATAAAATAAATAAGTAAATAAATAAATAGAAAATAAATAAATAAATAAATGCATACGTACATACATAAGTAAATAGATAAATATACTAAACTAAAATATATGTGTATACATATGTAATTAAAAAATAAATTAAGTAAAATATATAAATGTATAAGTAAATAAATAATTAAATAAAATAAATAAATTAATTAAATAGATAAACAGTTAGGTAAATAGATAGATAAATTAAGAAATACAAATAAATAGATAAATAGAAGTATAAATAATGAATAAATTTGTAAATAAACAAATATATTGATAAATAAATTAATAAATAAAAAAATTGATAAAGAAAAAAAAGCAAACAAATGAATAAATAAAAAATAAATAAATGGATGAATAAATAAATAAATAAATAAATGAATAAGTAAATAAAATGATGAAAAAATGAATGAATTAATTAATCAATCAATCAAATAAAAAATTAATTAAAAGAAAATAAAAAAAAATAAAAAATGAATAAATAAATAAATAATTAAATAAATAAATACATAAGTAAATATTTAAATATGTAAATAAGTACAGAACTAAATAAATAAATAAATAAATAAGTAAGTAAATAATTAATAAAAATAAGTAAAAAAATAAATATGTAAATTAATGAATAAATTAAATAATTAAGTAAGTAATTAATGTTGTGTCTTAATTTTTGATTGTGACAACCAGCAATGGAAAAAGTCCAAACCCCTCACCTAAACATTAACAATCCACCATTGCTTTCCAACCCCTCATTTAGATCAAGTAAGTAATTAATCAAATAAATAATTAAAATAATAAATTAAGTAAATTAAATAAATAAATACACTGAACTAAAATAAATATATAAATAAGTAAATTAATAAGTAAATAAATACGTAAATTAATAAATACAAAAATAAATACAGAAATAAATAAGTAAATAAATAAATAATAAATAAAATAAATAAAGAAACTAAATAAATAATGAAATAAATATATAAGCAAAAAATATTTAAAGAAATAAATTAATTAAAATAAATAAATAAATAATTAAATAAATAATTAAACAAATAAATTAAGTATAATAAATAAATAAGTTAATAAATATATAAAAGAAAGAAAGTAATAAATAGGTAGATAAATAAATACACATGAATAAATAATAAATAAATTGGTAAATATATAAACATATTTATAAAAAAATTTGAAAGAATAAATAAATTGATGAAGAAAAATAAAAACAAACAAACAATCAAATGAATAAATAAATAAACGATTAAATGAATAAATAAACAAATATGCAAGTAAATACGTAAACAACTTAACAAGTATACAATTAAACAAGCAAACAATTAAACAGGTAAACAATTAAACAAGTAAACAATATTATAAAAAAATAAAAAAATAAGCAAATAAATAAAACATATCGTCGCTTAAGAACCAATACCGCGTAACTGACATTTTTGGTCAAAACTGTTTTTTTGGACAGATGGTACCTCCACTGTCATCTGCATGCATTGACAAGCGCGGAAATTTGATTGCATGAATGGCCTGCGTGCGAAGGAGGGGGGTACAATACCGCGTATCTGAAGTCACGAGAAGTCTGTAGGAAATACCGCGTATCTGACAACAGAGAGGCTGTTATGTCTATTCCCTGCGCGCCCTCAGTACGGAAGCTGGTTCTCGTTACTGCCTTGTAAAATTGTATCAACAGTGTGTGATATTCTGAGAAGATTAAAGAAGTGTTCAGTTTCAATTATTTAAAAGGTAAATATAATAGAATTATTTCACTAATGTCAATTGAATGCTAGTTGAGCTGAATTGCCGCAGAATCTCCAAGTTCATTCACTGAAATATAGTACATTTAATATTTTGTTATTATATAGGCCTACAGATACAAGAAAAGAAATAGACAATGAATCAGACGACAGTCAGTTTAGCGAGAACGAAATCCTATCTGTGCTATGTTCTGCATTCAAGACGGGAGAAACTTCTGTGAACATTGACAAAGGTATGGCATAAGAAGTATCACAGTTATTAATCGTTTATTTTTCTTCAGTTACGGAATCATAACAGCAAACTTAATTTAAGTACTTAATATAAATAATCATGAATGGGGCCGCTAAAATAATTTGTGCTACATTTAGTGGTGCTGAACTTGGTTCCTTCCATTTCCTCCGGTAGGAGGAAGATCTAAATTGATGATAATATTTACTACACATGTTTTTAAGCCATTTATATCACATTTATAAACACTAGTAATCTCATCTTATTCGTAGGTGTACTGCCTGATAATTCAAATGCAAAAGAAAACCGTCCTTCTGGAAATGGGCTGCTGCAGATCAGGGATTATCCGTCCAGTGTTACCGGTAATGTTATGATCGTATTATGCAGTCTGGTATGATTTAAAGCAACGCTATTAAAATAATACAGCTAGAAATAGGATAGGACAGAAACTGAAGACAATACCATGTCAATGAAGGATCTACACCAAATTTCGGAAGCGTCTTCATATGTAGACAACCCCGAAGAATTTTTGTTACTTATTCTACATCTTTACATTCGTCAGAAAAAGGTAAAGAGAAGAATCTACAAGCGTTTCATGGAAATTTGACAGAAAAGAAAAAGAAGTTCAAAGCCACAAAAGGGTAAGTGGAAGAAAATGAAAAATAGAAAACTTAGAATGGAAGAGGAAGCTTATCTTAGCTACAAGAGATCGAAAGATGCCAAAGTAACACATGATACGGAAAGAGATGCAAGGAATTTGGGGCCAGAGTGTAGTTATAAAATGTGCCAAAATTCGAAAGTAATGGGCTGTAATTTAATTTCTAATGAGAGAAGACATCTTTCAGGCATTCTGGAAATCTGTGACTTGGGAACAGAGGACCGTTTACGTATCATATCTACGAAAAGACCTGACGGTACAAATTCTGAATCGAGAAGAAAGAGAACATTTGTCCACAACCTAAAAGTTGATGAGAAAAAAATTCAGGTTTGCAAAAAGATGTTTCTGTGTACAATGGGAATTAAAGAATGAACTATGCAATATTGGTTAGCTAATAGTACTGATGGCGTCCCTTCAGTAAAAAAAAGTCATGTTCTCGTGCAAAAGCACAGAAAAAAAAAGAGCATTAGTAGCCTGCCTAAATTACCGTCACATTATTGTATATAGAACCGATTGTGCCAAACTTTTTATGATAGTATTCCACACTAGGGTTACTCAATGATTACTTTTTGTGATTTCAGCATAGGCCTATAATTATTTCTTTATTGTGTTTAACGAAAATTGTGCCTGAAAAATTGTCATCATTATTATATTTTTATATGATTTTCTTTTCATTATTCGCAAGTCAGTCAAGTCCATTGTCAATAATAATAATGATAATAATAATAATAATATTATTATTATTATTAATTATTTTATTATAAAATTATATTTGTCAGCAACGTTTTAGCAACAATTCTACTTATCTATTCATATACGTAGTGTGAAAATAAAGTATCTGGTATCAGATTGTCATTATTATTATTATTATTATTATTATTATTATTATTATTATTAGTATTATTATTATTATTATTATTATTATTATTATTATTTACTTACTTACAAATGCCTTTTAAGGAACCTGAAGGTTCATTGCCGCCCTCACATAAGCCCGCCATCGGTCCCTATTATTATTATTATTATTATTATTATTATTATTATTATTATTATTATTATTATTATTATAACAATAAACATTGAACTGTGTCTTCTTTTTCCTTTCCATAGTTTCAGCATTTGATTGACTAAGAATGCAGCAATCATTGTCTGGAACGTAATCTAGTGCTGATTCAAGCTACAGCCTATCGACCTTGACCTCAAGTCAGATGGTAGGACAACAATTCAGATAACATATTGACATATACAAGAGCACGAATAATATTTCCAGAAGGCAGTTTTCACGCAAAGAAAACGCTCGTCAGCATGTGTCCTGAAGCTGCTAAAGTTGCCTCACAATACCGCGTAACTAACAAAATGTAGTCAACGGCAGAGTTCCAATACCGCGTAAGTGACATGGCCAAATGTCTACGGCCATGATCATTCATTTTCACTTAGTTACAAATTAGTTATGCTATTTCATAGCCATACACCACTTTTCAAGATTATTGCGTTATTTTTATGGTTTTTATTCGGTTTTTTCCTTCTCCTGTAAAATTTACATTTTGTCAGTTACGCGGTATTGGTTCTTAAGCGACGATATGTCGTATCATACGATACCTTACCTTACCATGCCATGCCATACCATACCATATCACATCATATACCAAC